>NC_143521.1:5710161-5953752 GCF_031878675.1 Megascapheus bottae | reverse complement strand
TGTTACAGGCATTTAGTTCTTTCTAGATTAAGGAATAGTATAGCATTCTCCAGACAGATGATAATGACATAAATCCATCAATGTGAGGAAGATGGAAGGAAGACATTACATTCAAGGTATATAGTCAACTAGAAAGAAGAGCAGACCCTTTTTACCCTGCTAGGAAGCCAATTTTTTTAAAAAAACTGAACTTGGTAGCACTGTGATTTTGATCAGTCAGACCTCAGTCAGCAACACAGCAAATGTGCTGTGCCGAGTTCAGCTTCTTGCCTCTTTATTCCAAAGGCACATTGCAGTGCTAAACGCTGTCAGTAGAGGGCACTGGAGTCACATTAAGGAAGGAAGGAGTTTCACTTCTGCTTTTAGGGCCTTGCTTGGCGGTCCTGGCCTTCTCAGGCCTCTGCAGCTGTCTGTGCTCAGTGTGGGTGTGTGGTAAGAACACGTGGTGGTGCTCTGTCCAGCCCTATATCCGGAGGGCACAGTAACTAGGCCTCCGGGGCCCAGCCCAAGCCCAGTGGCCATCTTGCCAAGGCTTCTGATCCCACACAATGACCCTGCAAGTTGCAGGCATGCAGTCTGTAGCAGCACCCCTGCCTCCCTGAGCCCCTGGCCCTGCCTGGCCCCTCTGCCTAGCCTGTCTGCTGCTCAGGATTGGCTCACTTCCTGCCTGTCTGGGGCTGCAGACCAGATCTGGTCCAAACAAAAACACACTTCATTGCCATCCCACAAGCTGCAACCACACCTTTTGCAACAAGTTGCAAACCTAATTTAGGATAATTTCCACTCTCAAAGTTTGGTACTCTTCCTCAGCACCAAGATTTCTTTAGAGTTTCTTTTACATACTTTGTATTTATTTTCCTATCATAGCTCTGTAGTTGGTTAATATTCAAGCTTCTCTGTCTCTGTTTTTCAGCTAGAGGAAGGTTGATTTAGGCACTTACAATTTTACAAAAAGTTTTCCTGGGGGCCTGTGGTGCATGTCCATAATTGTAGCTGTGAAGGAGGCAGAGACCTAGTTTGAGGCCAGCTAAGACAGAAGAAAGTCTGAGCAAGTCAGCTGGAAAAATGACAAAATAGCAGTGTGGTGCAAGTAGTAGGGCACAAGACTTGAGAAAAGTTAAGCAGAGCCTGAGGTCCTGAATTCAAACCCTGTACTGGCGCGCGCTCTCTCTCTCTCTCTCTCTCTCTCTCTCTCTCTCTCTCTCTCTCTCTCTCTCTCTCTCTCTCTCTCTCTTTTTCTCTCTCTCTCTTTTTTCATACAGTGAATCAATCTCACAGATTTGAAAAGCTGAGAAGCAACCCAGGGGCCACTCTCACATGGGTGGAAACCATGTGACATGGGAGCCTAGGAACAGGATGGGACCAATAGCTTCTCTGAATAACTGTAGACCAAGGAAACAAGGATTCGCTGCAGGAGCAAAGAGATCAATGGCTGACAGCTCCAGAGGGAGTATGTCCCTCCCCCATCTCTTTATTAGTGTGCTTTGCTTGGCTGGTTAAAATAAACATACATATTATAGAACATCAAAGAGAAGCAGATTAGCACAGCCATATGTAAACTTTTTGTTCAATATTGAAAATTAATTTCCAGAGGGGAGGGAAAGTGGGAGAAAAAAACAATGGGAAGGTGTAACAGGGTTCAAGAAGTAATGTACTCATTACCTGATGAATTCTGTACATCATTCCAACAATAAAAGTTAAAAAGAAAAAGAAAAAGAACTTCCAGAGCATAAACAATAGTAAGATAACAATACAATTCAAAAAATTCATTTTATACATGTAACCAGTCTGCTTTTTACATATGTAACAGACCTTTTATTTGTGTGATTTATTTTTTTTTCCCAGTGCTAGGGCTTGAAATCTGGGTCTGGGTTCTGTCCTTTACCTTTTATATTAAAGGCTGACTCAATACTTGAGCCATACCTCCACTTCTGGCTTTTTGCTGATAAACTGAAAATAAGTCCAATGAACTTTGCTTCCCAGATTGGCTATAATCCTCAGGTATCAGTCTCATGACAACATAGGAAGCTAGTTTCATGAGAAACTAGAAGCTAGTAAGCTTGAGCCACCCGACATTTAGTTTTGTTGTTTGTAAGAACTGTGCGTATGAACTGTTTCCCGAGTGTTATTGTGTGCTGAGGCATTCAATAAGAGATGGGGATGGGTAATTCACTATATAGATCTGATGCTCACAAAAGTAGTTTAAAGTGGTGATTGAAACCTGGTAGTTATCATCAACCCATAATACTTGAAAACAATGGGAGAACGACAGGAGAATTCTTGTCTAGTTGTCAACCTTGGCTATGAGCAATGTGTAACGTGGAGCAGCTGCTGAAGAGTGACCTGAAGATTGACAAGGCATTTCTGAGACAGAGACTGGACAATCTTCAAAGTGGTAAAATTCCTTCCCTAACAAATTGACAAGTCTTAGGAAATCTATATATTAAAATACAATATATTTTGATATATGGCATCCATAAAAGTGCATAGAGACCGCAGAGGCATTCCTCTATTGTATTAAAGGATTATGTTATTAAAATACTCATCAGTTTTTTAAGCAAAGACATTCTTAGTACATTTAAACTATAGTGTATTATTATTACATTAGTGATCATACACTTACCAAAGTTAACATATTTATACATTTAAAACATGAAGTACATTAACATATATCTGTATGTGTATGTACTTTTAAACCATACCATAGTTTTTGAAATTCACCCTTTCAGAGTAAAACACTCAACCTAAAAAATATACAAGGTATACACAAATACTTTATTATTATTTTCAAGCATATGTATTTGAGTCTTCAACAAGTTGATCATTATCAGCAATACTATCCATCTATTAACAAAATTCCTATAATATTTCTTATAAACTTTAGAACCCAATACTCAGATCTTGAAAAGAATGCTAGAAATTTTCAGAAGCAATATAGAATGTCCAAGTTTATATGATTAAATAGAAATGACTTCTAGATTCTGAGAGATTGAACAAATACAACAAAAGGAAATAGATAAAAGAAAATGTATTTGTGGACATTGCTAGTTTATTCGCCTTGGGCAGATCCTGCTCAGCGCGGGTCCAGACTTGCTCTGGGAAGGAGGTGAAAACCGAAGGTGGGAAGAGCTACCCACTTCCCTTGTGATTGACAAGAGCATGGGAAGAGAGCTCAGCATTTTAACCTTCCACCTAGGACAGATCTTTATTCACTTGGTTACAGGAGTTGAGTGGTGGGAGCATCTTATTTGATTTTTGGTAGCAAAGAGTCTCTGGAGAAGTGACTTGTATCTCTACTCTGATCACCATCAGAGTACTTTACCAGCATATACGCTCATAATAGTGACTAGTCAGGTGTTTGTCTCACCACACTCACAAAAGGGAGAGTATTTATTTAGGTTTTGCAATGCAATCCTATTTTAATTCATAAGACACATCAGTCTTTATTTTAAAATTTGAGTTTTCCTGAAGTTTATTTACATCAGGAGAGTCTTAGTTGAATCATTTTCCTTGATAGCAATTTTTTTTTCCTTTGCAAAGAAATAAAGGAAATAGGGAAAGAAAAATATCTTGAATACTGACTGGTATCAAACTGTGCCAACTTTAAACTTTACTCAGAAAAGAGGTTCGGAAGGTCTTACTTATTTAAAATTGAAAACGTGACTCAAGAATCATTAGTCCAATTTGATTCCTTGGTACCACATACACAGAAAAAGCTGGAAATAATGCTGTTACTCAAGTGGTAGTGTACAATCCTTGAGCAAACATGTCCACAGACAGTTCCCAGGCCCTGAGTTCAAGACACAGGACTAGCAAAAAAAAAAGAGGAAGATTATAGTTAATAAAATATGTCTTTAATAGAGACATGTAATATCCAGAGAAATATCCATATCATATACAGACCTATATAATATATATGTGTATACATACATATATGTATATATATAAGCATATAAATTCTTCTGTATATTTCATATTATTAAATATATAGAGAAGAGCCCAGGAAAAGTTTTGTCAAGACTAGGATAGAGATACTAGGTAATTTTATATTTTCTTTTCTTTTCTCTTTTTTGTGGGTCATTTATGAAGTGCTTGCTTCATGTGTGGTAATCTTAAAATCAAACTCATTAGAAATTATTAGTGTTCACCATTAACACATGATGATCCAGTAGCAGCCCAAAATGAGCTAAAGTCACACACAATAAAGCCTAATGATCTGTGAGGAGAGAGTCTCAGGGCATTTCTGCATAAAAACACCAGAGCTCTTAGCCCTTCCTATCCCTGGGCTGAACTGCTAAAGCTGTCAAAACTTTCAAATATTTGAGAACACATCTTCCTAAGGAGAGAAAAATAATTGTCTTTAGAAGAACTACAGTACACTGAAGACGAAAATAACTAGGACAAAACACAAGGATTACAAAGGGTTAATGATAGTACAGGTGTGTAATTTATTCTAAGTTTTTAATGTATCTCTTGAGATAAGATATGAAAAGGTGCTAACTTCCTTGGTGATCCCATATTCCAGTCCAGCAATGGGTTGAGACCACTTCTCAAGCTCTAGCTGGACATGGTAGCATGCACCTAATCCTGGCCATGTTGGGAAGCATAAAGAGAAAGATTGTGGGACCCTGCCTCAAAAATAACCAGAGTAGGGCAGGGAGTTTGGCCTAGTGGTAGAGTGCTTGCCTAGCATACACGAAGACCCAGGTTCAATTCCTTGGTACCACATACATAGAAAAATGCTGAAGGTTTTGCTGGGGCTCAAGTGATAGAGCTATAGCCTTGAGAAAATCTAAGGACAGTGCTCAGGCCCTAAGCTTATGCCCAAGACTGGCAAAAACAAAAAACAAAAACAGAGCAAGGAAAAGCATGGTTCATCAGAAGAATACAGCCAAATAAAAAAGAAATAACGATGGGCCAGGAATGTGGCCTTGTGGCAGAGTGATTGCCTAGCATGCATGAAGCCCTGGATTCAATTTCTCATCATCACATACACAGAAAAAGCTGTAATTGGTGCTGTGGCTCAAATGGTAGAGTGTGAGACTTGAGAAAGGCAAAGAACAGTGCCAGGCTCTGAGTTCAAGTTCTAGAACTGGGAAAGAAAGAGAGAAGCGAGAGAGAGAGAGAGAGAGAGAGAGAGAGAGAGAGAGAGAGAGAGAGAGAGAGAGAGAGAGAGAGAGGGAGAGAGGGAGGGAGGGAGGGAGGGAGGGAGGGAGGGAGGGAGGAAGGAAGGAAGGAAGGAAGGAAGGAAGGAAGGAAGGAAAAGAAAGATGCCCAGAGAAATTATTGATTGAGAACAATAAATCAATAAATACTTCAATAGCTTAATATCAAAATTTACTATGGTGAATGACATTTAAATATGCTCTTTGCTAAACAAATTTTTAAATTCAATATAATGTCCAAAAGTCTAAATTACAAATACTTTAGGAAACTTTATAAACTTACCACAGATTTTTTTTGAGAAGTATAAACCTGTCAAAAACAAATGAAATCTGAGTAGAGATGGCTAATACCAGTAACTTTAGCCACTCAAGATGTTGAGATCTGAGTATCAAGGTTTGAAACCTACCAGCGCAGACAAATTCTCACTTATAGCAAAGCAGAGTTGTGGTGGCTCAAGTGGAAGAGCACTAGCCTTGAGCCAAAAGGCTGCAGGATGGTGTCCAGATCCTGAGTTCAATCACTTGTATACACACACACACACACACACACACACACACACACACACACACACACACACACTAAATAAGATTCTCAGGAATTGCCATCAGAAAGAATGACATCACCCCATTTGTAAAGAATTGGAAAGACTTGGAAAAAATCACATTAAATGAAGTAAACCAGGCCCAAAGGAGGATAGGCTCCATGGTTTCCCTCATCTGTAATAATTAGTACACATCTGAAACTATCCTAGCAAAGGATTACAATAGCTCAAAAACTATGCACATTTGGTCATATAGGATGAGACTGTACAAAATGAACTCCAGGACATGGAAACAAGAGGTTTATCTTTATGTTGTTCTCAATGTACTATGTGTAATATTTCTTTTCTCTTTTTTCTGTTACAGTTAATTTCACATGGTTACTGTATTTGACTTTGTTACCTGGTGTACTGTATATACATTTATTTGTTTATTTGAAATAGGGAAGGGAAGGGAGGAAAACAAGATGACTGGGAGGGGTGGGAGGAGGGAAACGGGGAATAAAAAGGAGAGGGGGTATCAATGTTTGAGAAGTAATACCGTTGCTACCCAATGAATATAACTATAACCCCTCTATAAATTACCCCAATAATAAAGAAAAAAGATTCCCAGGTAGAAAACATACACTGAAGAAATGGCTGGACACCTAGCAAATAATCAAGCATACTTTGCAACTTGCCTTAGTATTAATGATGCAACATGTCCCTGTGCAGAGAGTCAAAAAGATATTTAAGGAAAAAGAAGCACCACAAAAAAAGCAAGACTATTCAATAAATTTTACTGGATTAAGTAAATCACAGGTTGTAAACACTAAAAGTTTGTGTCCTTACATTAATAATTGCAGTAAAATACCAAATGTATAAAATCATTTTGAGGGAAAAATACAAATCATAAAGCTTTGGAAGAATGGTGCCTGTTTATTTATGGGTTTGGTTTACATGCTATTGCTATGGAATGTGAAACCCCCAAATCCATAAAATCCTGTGCTATTAAGTTTGTATTAAAACTTATATAAAATAAAAACAGTTTAATGAAAAAAGTTAAAATTTGGAAAACGGGCTGGTGCCAGTGGCTCAGGCCTGTAATCCTAGTTACTCAGGAGGGTGAGATTTGAAGATCACTGTGTGAAACTCACCTAGGCCAGTAAAGTCTATGAGAGTCTATCTCCAGTTACTCATCCAAAAGTAGGAAGAGACTCAAGATACAGTGCTATGCTTGAGCAAAAAAGCTCAGGGACAGCACCCAGACCCTGATTTCAAGCCCCAAGACTAACACAATTTAAAAATTAGAAAGGCATACATTAAAAAAATATAGTCTCTATTCATTTTCTATATAGAAGAGAAAAAACTAATGTCAATTATATAAAACACATTAAGAAAAGTAGTCCAATTCTGTAGTTATTACAAAAATATCAAAACTGGAACAGAGTAGAAACACATGACATAATAGCATCACATTCATCAAAGTAAATATAAATTTATAACTCAATGAAGTACTATTTTTCTTATAAAATTCACAAAGCATAGACAAATTCATTATATCAGATATAAATAATATAAAAAAGGATTGTCATTCACTGTTCATGGGATATTGTAATAAGACCAATGTTTAACATGTTGACAGTATCTGATATGTCAGTTCCAATTAAAAGCTGTGACTTAAGTAATAGAGTTCCAGCCTTGGGACAAATAGCTTAGGGAAAAAATGTGAGATGCTGAATTGTGTTTCTACTACCAGCACACACATACACAAAAAGCATACTCTTAATTAACTGCTCAAATACACATTTATTTAATGAAGACACCTTGAATATACTTAATGAAGGTATCTGGAATGATATCATAACACAAATTAAATGGCAAAACTGATAAAGAAAACATGAGACGTTGCAACTTTTACTTTAGTTTAACACTGTTTTACTTTACTCACTGCACAGATATCATTAATATTTTGTCATATGTGTATATATACACATATGTGTATATATATGTACATATATAGTACACACACACACACACACACACACATATATAGTTAATTGTGGGCTTAACTCTGGGACCGAGTGCTGTTTCTGAGCTCTTCAGCTCAAGACTAGCGCTTGAACTACAATGCCACTTTTGGTTTTATACTGGTTAATTAGAGATAAGAGTCTCACAGACTTTAGTGCCTGGGCTGGCTTTGAACCAGGATTCTCAGATCTCAGCCTCTGCAGTAGTTAGGATTATAGGCATGAGCCAAGGATTCCTGGCTAGTTCCATATTTTGATACTGCTTGTATATCAGTTTTCACATAGCTACTTTTTTTATTAAAGAATTTTTAACATTGATTTTTACATCATATTTCAAATGACATATTTAACAAACAAGTATTCAAGAAGGGAATCTCTATATACAAACGCTGGCACTTAGATTTTTAACATAATTGAAATCAGGCTGAGGATTTGTAGGTCACAGATACATATTAATCTATGTACATTATGTCTATAGAGTAACAAGTTTTTATGACTATATAGTTGTGTTTATATTTCCAATACCATGTCCATACATTAGGTATGCAAATATTGAGTCCTTGCTCTCGTACTGTTTGAATCTAACAGCCACATATTAAGGATACCATACGCCTTTTGTTACTTTGGTCTTGACTTGTCTCACTCAACATGATTTGCTCTAGATTCATCCACTTCCCTGGAAATGGCATTATTTTATCTTGTCTGTTGGCTATGTAGAATTCCATGGTATGTATGTATGTGTGTGTATATATATATATATATATACATATATATATCCCACATTTTTTATTCCATTCATCTTCAGTAGGGCATCTGGATTGTTTCTATCACCTGGCTATTGTAAATAGTGCAGAGATGAACATAGCAGAGCAGGTGTCTTTATCATATCCTGGGTTATGATGTTCAGGATAGATTCTCAGAAGTGGTATGGCAGGATTGTAGGGAAGGTCTATTTTCAGTTTTTTAAGAAACCTCCACATTGCTTTCCAGAGTGGCTGAACTAGTTTACAATCCCACCAGCAGTGCATGAGGGTTCATTTTTCTCCACAAGCCCGCCAGCATCTGTCATTGAGTTAGTTCAAATTTTCGGCCATTGTTGTTGAGATAAGGTGGTTGAGATAAGGTGGTTGAGATAAGGTTGTTTTTATTTGCATTTCCTTTATGATCATGGATGATGAGCATTTTTCATATGGTTTTCTGCCACTTTAATCTCTTATTTTGATAAGTGTTTCTTTAGTTCCTTTGCCCATTTAGTGATTGGTTTTATGGGTTTGGGGGGATTAGTTGCTTGAGTTAACTGTAGATACTGAATATTAAGCATTTGATGCATTACTGGTAAAGATCTTTTTCCATTTGGTTGGCTGTCTTTCTGCTTTCATAGCTATGCTTTTTTTTCATATATTTTTATTGTAATTAATAGACGGGTTACATGATATTTGCCAGATAGATGGTGCATTAATTCCAATACATTGATACCCTTTCACATGTCTTGGTCCCCATTTCCCTCCTCCCACCCCCACCTCTCATCATGTTTTCCCCTGTTCCCTATCCAATTTCAAATAACCAAATACAAATATATCCGATATATCAGGTAACAAAGTGAGATAGTGTAACAATATGAGATAACCAAGGGACAGCAAAAGAGGTGAGAGATAACATAGAACCTCAAAAACAACATTCATTCATTATATGGCTTATGTTTCTATATCCTAGAGATCCTTTCATTTAGCGTCCTGCTATATGGCCTTTTGTATCAAGGTTTTGATCTATTGCAAATCTCTGCTATTAGAGCCCAAGGTTTCTACTGATTATGACAAATGAGGGAAACCATTCAGCCTAAGTTCCTTTGAGTCTGGCTTACTTCACTTAATATGATCTTTTCTAAGTCTTTCCATTTCCTAACAAATGGGGCAATGTCATTCTTCCTGACAGCAGCAAAGAATTCCATTGTGTACAAATACCACATCTTGTTGATCCACTCATCAACTGAGGGACATCTAGGTTGGTTCCATATCTTTGCTATTGTAAATAGTGCTGCAATGAACATTGTTGTGCTGGTGGATTTAGTATGTCTTTGTTTCTGGATGATGGTGTAAATGCCAAGTAGTGGAATTGTTGGGTCATAGGGGAGCTCTATGTTTTGTCTTTTGAGGAACTGCCATACTGCTTTCCATAGTGGTTGAACAAGTTTGCACTTCCACCAACAGTGTAGTAGTGATCCCTCCTGGCCACATCCCCTCCAGCATCTGTTGTTATTAGTTTTCTTGATCCTGGCCATTCTATCTGGAGTGAGGTGTAATCTTAGAGTGGTTTTGATTTGCATTTCTTTTATGACCAGAGATGTTGAACATTTCTTCATGTGTCTATAGGCCATTTTTGTTTCTTCTTCAGAGAAGACTCTCTTTAAGTCTTTGGCCCATCTTTTAATGGGATGGTTGTTTCTTTGGAGATTAATTTTGGAGTGATTCAATTTTTTGAGCTGTTCATACATTTTAGATATGAGGCCTTTGTCTGTTGTATGGTTAGTGAAGATCTTCTCCCACTCTGTAGGCTTCCTAATGGAATAATAAAAGACCCTGTATAGCAAAACACTTCTTAGCAGAAAGAACAATGCCGGAGGAATTTCAATACCAAACTTTAGACTCTATTACAGAGCTATAATTATCAAAACAACTTGGTACTGGCACAAAAACAGGCCTGAAGACCAATGGAATAGAACTGAAGACCCAGATATTAAACCACAGACCTATGGCCAACTAATCTTTGACAAGGGAGCCAAAAAAATAGAATGGAAGAAAGATAGCCTCTTCAACATGTGGTGCTGGCAGAACTGGTTAAGCACCTGCAGAAAACTAAAGTTGGATCCTTCTTTGTCACCCTGTACTAGAATTAACTCCAAATGGATCAAAGACCTGGAGGTAAAAGCTGACACTCTGAAAACTTCACAAGAAGGAACAGGAGATACACTAGACCTCCTTGGCACAGGTCACAACTTTCTTAATAAGGACCAAGAATCACAACAAATCAGAGAAAGGCTGGGTAAGTGGGACTGCATTAAACTGCAGAGCTTTTGTATGGCAAAGAACATAGCTAGTAAACTAATAGCTATGCTTTTGTTTGTGCGGAAATATTTCAATTTTAGGTAGTTCTATTTATCAAGTCTCTCTTCAAAATTTTGTGACCCTGGGATTCTGTTCAGGAAGTTTTTGGCTGTGCCTACGAGTTTCAGTGTATCTCCATCTCTATCGTGTAGCAGGTTCAAGGTTTCCAGTCTAACATTGAGGTCTTTGACCCATTTTCAGTTACTGTTTGTGCATGGCAAATGGCTAGGGTCAATTTTTAGTTTTCTGCATGTGGCTGCCCAGTTTTGCGAGCACCAATAACTGAATAGGCTGTGTTTGTTCCATTGTATATCTTTGGCTCCTTTGTAAAATACCAGTTGACTCTAGATACATAGTTCTATTTCTGAATCTTGTATTCTGTGTCATGAATCTTCTGGTCTATTTTTGGCAATAACATACTGTTTTGGTTATTATGGTTCTATAGCAGAGTTTGAAATCTAGTATTTTAATACCATCTTCATTGCTCTGTTTTCCTAGAATTGTTTTGGCTATTCTAGATCTCTTCTTGTTCCATATGAACCTTTGGATTTTATCTTCTACTTCAGAAGAGAATGTCTGGGATTTTTATGGGGATTGCACTGAATTTGTAAATCAATTTTGGCAGTATGGCCATTTTCACAATATTGGTTCTACCTACCCATGGGAAAGACATGGGATGTCTTTCCATTTCCTAGTGTCCTCGTTAACTTCTTTCATTAGACTTTTATAGTTTTCATTAAATAATTCCCTCATATCTTTTTTTTGCCAGTCCTGGGCTTGAGCTTAGGGCCTGTGTACTGTCCTTGGACTTTCTCAAGGCTAGAGCTCTACCACTTGAGCCTCAGCACCACTTCTGGCTTTTTTATCTATGTATGTGGTACCGAGGAATCAAACCCGGGTCTTCATGCATGCTAGGCAAGCACTTTAACCACTAGGCCAAACTCCCGGCCCCCTCATATCTTTGGTTAAGTTAATTCCTAAGTATTTTATTCTTTGGAGGGCTATTGCAATTGGAATCATTTTCTTGATTTGGCCTTCTGTTTGCTTATTGTTGGCATAAAAAAAGGCTACTAACTTTTGCAGTTAATTTTGTATCCTGGGATTGGAGTTTACTGGGTCACTCAAGTAGAGGATCATGTCATCTGCGAATAGGGATAGTTTAATTTCTTCTATCCCTATGTGGATCCCTTTTATGTCCTTTTCTTGCCTTATTGCTCTCTCTAAGGGTTCTAGCACTATATTGAGGAGAACCCAGAAAGTGGGCATCCCTGTCTAGTTCCTGATTTAAAGGTAAATGGTTCCAGACTTTCACCATTTAGTTTAATACTGGCTGTAGGTTTCTCATATATTGCTTTAATTATTTTAAGGAATACACCTCTTATTCCTATTTTTTCTAGTGCTTTCAACATGAATGGATGTATTTTGTCAAATGCCTTCTCTGCCTCCAAAGAAATTATCATATGATTCTTATCCTTAGCTCTATTAATGTGATTTGTTACATTAATTGATTTGCAAATATTAAACCAGCCTCGAATCTGTGGGATGAAGCCCACTGGATCGTAGTGTATAATTTTTAAAATTTGTTTCTGGATTCTGTTGGCTAGTATTTTATTGAGGAGTTTTGAATCTGTGTTCATTAGAGAGATAGGTCTGTAGTTCTCTTTTTTTTTTGTTGGGTCTTTCCCTGGTTTGGGGATGAGTGTAACATTAGTTCATAAAATGAGTTTGCTATGGCTACTTCTGCTTCTATTTCTTGGAAGAGTTTCAAGAGTATAGATGTTATATCATCTTTAAAAGTCTTGTAGAATTCCACAGTGAAACCATCTGGACCTGGGCTCTTTTTGGTTGGCATGTCCCTAATTGCTTCCACAATTTCATTGTAAGAGTTTGGTTTGTTCAATTGGTTTAACTCTTCATTGTTCAGTGTGGGTAGCCTACATTTATTTAAGAAATCATCCATTTCTACAGGTGCTTAACTAGTTCTGCCAGCACAACTTGTTGAAGGGCCAAAGACTTAAAGAGAGTCTTCTCTGAAGAAGAAACAAAAATGGCCTATAGACACATGAAGAAATGCTCAACATCTCTGGTCATAAAAGAAATGCAAATCAAAACAACTCTAAGATTCCACCTCACTCCAGTTAGAATGGCCAGGATCAGGAAAACGAATAATAACAGATGCTGGAGGGGATGTGGCCAGGAGGGATCACTACTACACTGTTGGTGGGAGTGCAAACTCGTTCAACCACTATGGAAAGCAGTGTGGCAGTGCCTCAAAAGGCTAAACATAGAACTCCCCTATGACCCAGCAATTCCACTACTTGGCATTTACCCAACCATCCAGAAACAAGGGCATACTAAATCCACTAGCACAACAATGTTCATTGCAGCACTATTCACCATAGCAAAGATATGGAACCAACCTAGATGTCCCTCAGTTGATGAGTGGATCAACAAGTTGTGGTATTTGTACACAATGGAATTCTATGCTGCTGTCAGAAAGAATGACATTGCCCCATTTGTTAGGAAATGGAAAGACTTAGAAAAAATCATATTAAGTGAAGTAAGCCAGATTCAAAGGAACTTACGCTCAATGTTTTCCCTCATTCATCATAATCAGTAGAAACCTTGGGCTCTACTAGCAAAGATCTGCAATAGAGCAAAATATTGATACATAAGGCCATATAGTATGAAGCTAATTGAAAGGACCTCCAGGATATAGAAACAAAAGCCATATAAAAAATGATTGTTGTCCTTAATGTACTATGTTGTCTCTTATCTCCTTTGCTGTCCCTTGGTTATCTCATATTGTTATAGTATCTCACTTTGTTATCTGATATATTGAATTTATTTGTATTTGGTTATTTGAAATTTGATAGGGAAGGGGGGAAAACCAAGACGGGTGGGGGGTGGGGGGGGAGTGAAATGGGTACCAAGACATGTGAAAGGGTATCAATGTATGTGAATTAATGCACCTTCTATCTGGCAAATATCATGTAACCCTTTTACTAATTACAATAAAAAAATGCAAAAAAACCCCAAATCATCCATTTCTACTAGATGTTCCTGTTTCTTTAAATATAGGCCCTGGAAGTACTTACTCATAATGGACTGAATTTCTTGGGTATTTGTCTTGATTGTTCCTGTAGCATCTCTAATCTTGTTTATTTGAGTCTCCCCTCTCCTTTTTTTGATTAATCTTGCCAGGCGTATGTCAATTTTGTTGACTCTTTCAAAGAACCAACTTTTTGATTTATTAATCTTATGTATAGTAGATATTATTTCAATCTCTGATATTTCTGATTTTATTTTTGTTATTTCTGTCCTTCGAGTTGCTTTAGAATTAACTTTTTCTTGCTCCTCTAGGTGTTTCAGTTTCTTCTTTAGGTTATTTAGTTGTTCTTCTTCTGTCTTTTATAATTACAAATTTATTAACATTGATTTCTACAGCATATTTCAAATGACATGTTTAATGAACAAGTGTTCAAGAAGTGAATCTCCATATACAATTACTGGCACTTAGTTTTAGAACATAATCAAAATTAGGCTAAGGGTTTGTATGTCATAGATACATATTAATTTATGTAATAAAACATGTCTATAGAGTCATAGATTTTGTCTATATAGTTATGTTTATATTTCCAATACTAGGTCCATAGCATTGGGTATGCAAATATTGTGTTCTTGCTCTTGTACAGTTTGGATCTAATAGCCACATATTAAGGATACCATGCACCTTTTGTTCCTTTGGTCTTGACTTGTCTCACTCAACATAATTCGCTCTAGAATCATCTACTTCCCTGCAAATATCATTATTTTTTCTTGTCTGTTGGCTATGTAGAATATCATTGTATATATATATACATATATATATATATATCACATTTTCTGTATCCATTCATCTGCAGTAGGGCATCTGGATTGTTTCCATCACCTGGCTATTGTGAATAGTGCAGACATAAACACAGCTGAACAGGTGTCCTTATCATATCTTGGGTTATGATGATCAGGCTAGATGCCCAGAAGTGGCATGGTGGGATAATAGGGAAGGTCAATTTTCAGTTCTTGAAGAAACCTCCACACTGCTTTCCAGAGTGGCTGAACTAGTTTACAATCCCACCAGCAGTGTAGTAGGGTTCCTTTTTCTCCACAACCCCACCATCCACTGTCATTGTCTGTGTTCAAAATCTTGACCATTCTTGTTGGGGTAAGGTGGTATCTTAGGGTTGTTTTTATTTGCATTTCCTTTATGACCATGGATGATGCACATTTTCTCATGTGCTTTTCTGCCATTTTAATCTCTTTTTCTGATAAATCTCTTTTTAGTTCCCTTGCCAATTTAGTGAATGGTTTGTTGGGTTTGGGGGGGATTAGTTTCTTGAATTACCTGTAGATACTGGATATAAAGCATTTCTCAGATGTGTTATTGTTAAATATCTTTTTCCAGTTGGTTGGCTGTCTCTCTGCTTTTGTGACTATGCTTTTATGTGTGCAGAAACTTTTTTTTTAGCTAGTCCCATTTATCGAGTCTCTCTCCAGTTTGTTGTGACCATGGGATTCTGTTCAGGAAGTTTTTGGCTGTGCCTATGAGTTCCAGTGTCTCTCCTACTCTATCATGTAGCAGTTTCATGGTTTCTGGTCTGACATTGAGATCTTTGATCCACTTTGAGTTAATGCTTTGCATGGCGAAAGGCTAGGGTCAATGTTTAGTTTTCTGCATGTGGCTGCCCAGTTTTGCGAGCACCAATAACTGAATAGGCTGTGTTTGCTGCACTGTATATCTTTGGCTCCTTTGTCAAACACAAGTTGAGTATATGTATTTGGTTCTATTTCTGGGTATTCTATTTTGTTCCACTGATCTTCTGGTCTGTTTTTGTGACAATACCATGCTGTTTTTGTTATTATGACTCTATAATAGAGTTTGAAGGCTCGTATTGTAATGCCATCTGCATTGCTCTTTTTGCCTAGAATTGTTTTGGCTATTCTGAACCTTTGGATTGTATCTTCTATTTCAGTAAAGAATGCCTTTGGGATTTTGATGGGGATTGCATTGAATTTGTATGTCAATTTTGGCAATGTACTCATTTTCACTATGTTGGTTCTCCCTAGCCATGAGCATGGGATGTCTTTCCTTTTCTTAGTGTCCTCTATAATTTCTTTTGTTAGGCTTTTATAGTTTTCATTAAGTAATTCCCTTACATCTTTGGTTAAGTATATTCCTAAGTATTTTATTATTTTGAAGGCTATTGCAAATAGGATCATTTTCTTGATTTGGCCTTCTGTTTGTGTAATGTTGGTGTACAAGAAGGCTACTGATTCTGAAGGTTTATTTTGTATCCTACCACTTTGCTAGTTTATTAATTCTAGGAGTTTGGGAGTGGAGCTTGTGGGTCACTGAAGTAGAGGATCATGTCATCTGTGAATAGGGATAGTTTAATTTCTTCTTTCCCTATGTGGATCCCTTTGATGTCCTTTTCTTGCCTTATTGCTCTCTCTAAGGGTTCCAGCACTATATTGAAGAGAAGTAGAGAGAGTGGGCATCCCTGTCTAGTTCCTGATTTTAAGGTAAATGTTTCCAGTTTTTCACCATTTAGTTTAATACTGACCGTAGGTTTCTCATATATTGCTTTAATTATTTTAAAGAATATACCTCATTCCTATTTTTTCTAGTGCTTTCAACATGAATGGATGTTGTATTTTGTCAAATGCCTTCTCTACATCCAGAGAAATTATCATATGATTCTTATCCTTAGCTCTATTGATGTGATGTATTACATCGATAGATTTGTGAATGTAAAAATTAAGCTGAGGGTTTGTATGTCATAGATACAGAATAATGTATGTAAGAAAATATATGAAATATGAAGTAAAATCAATGTGAATAAATTCTTTTATAAAAAAAGAAGTAAAAAAGCAAACTTTTTGAAAGATTTTTCCATGAATAAACACTCCAAACTGTAGCCGTGTAATTTCTTGCTTTAAATTTCAGTCCTTTTCAATAAGTGTAAATTCATAGAATATTTCTGAAGTAGAATCAATATGTATATGCACAGAACATGTTCCTATGGGAAACCTCCGTTATTATCCAAACATTTCTGTTTTGTAAATGATGGAATCATTATTGTGCTGGTAGTTAAAGATGTATGCATAAGTTTCATGTTGTTTACTAGAGGAAGCCTGTCGTAGAATTTCCTATAAAGTTAGGTGCATCAATAAAACCAGTTTGTTCCAAGTAGAAAGATATGAAAAAGGCAGCTTAGTATGCAAATCAAATGCTAAGGGAAAATAGTGCAGTTGTTGTATTCAATGGACATTGTATAAAATTTGAACTATGTAACTTGAATGTGGGGATGGAAGATGGAGAATGAAGGAGAATAATTCCAAGACTGATTAAATTGAATTCTACCCATAACCTAACTGCCAGAATTTGCAACATCTTTGTACAATTACTTAATAATAAAGATAAAAGTATTAATGTGAATAACAATGTCATTTCACTACCAATAATTGTAGCAGATTCTTCTCAAATATTGCTAATGGATGAAATAATATTGGATGTCTACAGAGATTTTTTTTTCTTTTTCATTGTAATTAACAGAAGGGTAACATTATGTTCACCACATAGAAGGTGCATTACTTCACATACATTGATATCCTTCCTCATGTCTTCATCGCCATTTCTCTCTGCCCACTCTCACTCCTCATCTTGTTTTCCCCCTTTCCCTATCCAATTGCAAATAACCAAATACGCATATATCCAATATATCAGATAACAAAGTGAAATACTGTAACAATATGAGATAACCAGGGGACAGCAAAAGAGATGAGACATAACATAGTACATTAAGGACAACAATCACTCATTATATGGCTTTTGTTTCTATATCCTAGAGTTTATTTCATTTAGGGTCATACTGTATGACCTTATGTATCTAGGTTTTGCTTTATTGCAAATCTCAGCTAGGAGAGCCCAAGGTTTCTACTGATTATGACAAATGAGGGAAACCATTGAGCCTATGTTCCCTTGAGTCTGGCTTACTTCACTTAATATGATTTTTTCTAAGCCATTCCATTTCCCTACAAATGGGGCGATATCGTTCTTTCTGACAGAAGCATAGAATTCCATTGTGTATAAATACCACATCTTGTTGCTCCACTCATCAATTGAGGGGCATCTGGGTTGGTTCCATATGTTTGCTATGGCAAATAGTGCTGCAATGAACATCATTGGATGTAGTGGATTTAGTTTGCCCTTGTTTCTGGTCGATTGGGTAAATGCCAACTAGTGGAATTGCTGGGTCATAGGGGAGCTCTATGTTTAGTCTTTTGAGGTACTGCCATACTGCTTTCCATAGTGGTTGAATGAGTTTGCACTCCCACCAGCAGTGTAGGAGTGATTCCTCCTGGCCACATCCCTTCCAGCATTGTTGTTATTAGATTTATTGATCCTGGCCATTCTAACTGGAGTGAGGTGGAATCTTAAGAGTTTTGATTTGCATTTCTTTTATGACCAGAGATGTTGAGCATTTCTTCATGTGTCCATAGGCCATTCTTGTTTTTTCTTCAGAGAAGACTCTCTTTAAGTCTATGGCACATCTTTTAATGGGATGGTTGTTACCTTGGAGATTAGTTTTGGAGTGATTCAATTTTTTGAGCATATGGTATATTTTTGATATGAGGCCTTTGTCTGTTGTGAGGTTAGTGAAGATCTTCTCCCATTCTGTAGGCTTCCTAATTAATTTACTAGCTATGTCCTTTGCCATACAAAAGCTCTGCG
Source organism: Megascapheus bottae (assembly GCF_031878675.1). Taxonomy (NCBI): domain Eukaryota; kingdom Metazoa; phylum Chordata; class Mammalia; order Rodentia; family Geomyidae; genus Megascapheus; species Megascapheus bottae. Next base: position 5,935,164 of record NC_143521.1, on the reverse strand, counting down.
GTTCAATGCAGTCCCACTAATCCAGCCTTTCTCTGATTTGTTGTCTACAGAGAAATTTTGTGAAGCTGGTGTATTAGCTGTCTCTTGAAAATTTTATGTTAAAATATAACTCATGGTTTAACACTAAGGAAATGAGGGAAAAGTGGAGGAAGATGTTTATAGATATTTCAAAATCAAGCAATAGAGGATGAGTAATTACTTTGGATCCTCAAAACATATCATTGCTTAACTATTGTACCATCTACTCTTGTTAGGGGTCTCGAAGTTTCATTTACATTGATAAAAAATTTCTTTTTTGCCCTACTAAATTTTATAAATTATATATTATTGTCTAACAGGCTATTCCTTTGGATTATGTTTCATAAGCATCATGTAAAAATTAAAATTGCATATGAAATGAACCTGCAATATTTTCAGTTTCTTTTATTTTTTTATTATTAATTTTTGCTGGGTCATAGGGATTGAACTCCGTTTGAGTGCTGTCCCTGAGCTCTTCAACTCAAGACTACCACTCTACCGTGAGGCCTAGGCACTGTCCCTGAGCCCTTCAGTTCAAGGCTACTGCCCTACCCTTGAGCAAAGCCCCACTTCTTACTTTCTAGAGGTTGATTGGAGATAAAGAGTCTCAGGTCCTTTTGTGCCCAGGCTGGCTTTGAACCTTGATCCTCAGATCTCAGCAACCTGATTAACTCGGATTACAGGCATTAGCCACCAGGCCCACCTAAACTTCTTTTCTGATTTTGCATTTTCAGGTTAGTGTTACTCAGTGATGACTTGTGTACTAGATATGGTTACATTAGTCTTTCTTTTATTTTTGTATTTATTTCAATTGCACACCATCATTAAGGTATAATTGACTAACATTTATCTTTTCATGGTGTACAATGTGGTTTTTGAATACTTGCATATATTCTAGAATTATTATCACACTCAAATATCTTTTTCCATACACATATGCAGCATGTTTGTGTACATACACATGTACACATTTATATATATCCATGTATCTCCTTATTCAAGTACTGAGAACTGAATTATCTTTTATAAGTATATAAACTACCGTTTGTGCTACTAGTTCCTCTCTCAACTATTCTTAGTCATTTTTTCTTTTTTCTTTTTTATTTTAAAATAGGTTCTCATTTTTCCCTGACTGGCCTTGAAGTTGTGATGCTGCATAATAAGTGTATATTAATTTTTAATAAAAATATTTTATGTGGTAAGAACACTTAATATCTTTTCCTTTAGTATATTTCAAGTATATGACTTGGTATTAACCATAGTCGCCATATTGTGCTTTGGAACTGCAGAAATTATCCAATTGTCTCACTGAAATTTGTCCCCAGCATCGTCATTTCTCCACCCACTCCCCTATTTTGACAACCTTGCTTCTAGAACTCTGTGACTTTAATATTTTAATTTCTCATGTGAGATCATATAGTCTTTGTCTTTAAGTGCCAGGCATACTTCTTTTAGTATGTCTTCAAGACAATTCTGTGCTGTCACAATTCACAGGATTTCTTTTCATTTAAGGCTAAATAATATCTTATTTTAGAAAATACGTGGTGTTGGGAGCCGAGTGCAGGGTCAGGCTGGCCCATGAATCTGCATCACTGAGTAAGATAACCACACAAAGAAATGAGCTGTCATGTATGAATGCCATGGCTAACTTTGAACTGTATCGTTGGTATTCTGAATCACTTTCTGTTGAGACTTGATTACCATTGGGTACAAAATGTGCTATTGCTTTATCACTCTCTGCTGAGACCTATAGTGAGAGTAAACACGTGGACCTCCCTCGCCCAGCCCACCTTTGTGCTGATAGGCTCCTGCTGAATGGACTTCCTCAATAAATGAGCTCCTGCCTTGATGGGTCTCCTGTGATTGTCCTCTGGGGAGGGAGGGCTGGGTGCAGGTGGTCAGTCAGCCCTCTCCTTTCTCAGCTCATCCTGGTCAGGGCATGTTCTCTCTATCCCTCCTGCAGGTTGAGAGGGACTGAGGACTAAAAACCCCGACAGCATGGGATATTTTAAGTGCATAATGTATGAAATCAACTGCAAATGAAATTCTGTATGGTGTACATTACTTTCTCTTTACATTCATAAGTGGCAGGATAATTTATTGGGACATTTGTTCAGTCAGTCTTTGGGATAATCACCCTGCCTTTCTCAACAGACAGATAACACACTACACTGACTCAAGGGAAATTAAAGGCAGGCATTTTCTAACTTTTGTTATTGAGTTTCTCTGCTCCTGGAGAAGGATTATCCTGGGATTAGAGAGAGAAGTCTATACAAAGTGAGAAGGCAGAGAGATCAGGAAGGCATTCATGTCAGAGGCACTATTCCTCCTCGAAAGCCATGAAACCTCCTCTGTGGACCCTTGGGTGCTGGAGAGTTATACAATGCCTGAGCCTAATTTCAAAATAATTGATATTTCCTAGGATTTTTTTTGCCATGTAATATATATATAGTGAAGTAACTAAAATCTAAGAATTTACTCAATGCATGCTATCATCATGATTCCTACCCAGCCGAAGAAGCACATAGCTTTTATATACATGTTATTTTCTCATTGAGGTCTTCTGAAATTGTTCCCTGTTCAAGACGTCAAAGACAAGAAAGGAGAAGTCCTGAAGTGAAGGGAAGATTTCCTTATGAATCGTTCTGCATGGTGTCTTTATGCTGGAATACATTTACCACTATTCAACAAGATTGTTGACAAAAGCAAGATTCATCAATGTAGCCAAGTATTGTCTTTTCAAATTCCCAGGTTACACTTAAGTGTTTTGTGTTTTATAAAATAACATATACTATCTGAAAAGATGATTTTCTCCAGGGAAAAATCAATGGGAAGAAAAGAACAGAAGGAATTCTCTGACTTGATGCTGTCACAAGACAATGAGTTCTTTGTGAAAGTTAGGAATTGACCTTTACATGTAGAGTTAACTTCACTGCCAGCGCAATAAAAATGAATTAGTAAGTTAAACTCTGAATCAGTTAAAGTAAATAAATGTGAATATCTGATTGATTTTTCTACAACTTGGATTTCGGAGGTAATTTTTTACTCCAGTTGTTAGGATAGGATCAGATGGCATTGTTTCAGCAAATCTGACTTCCCAGAGGCCTTACACAAGTGTGGGCCTCTCATCTTCATGCCACTGTCTGGCACTGTGTCTCAGTTCACTTATCCATGGAAGGCCTTAATCTAACAAAGAGTTTTCTGATGTCTGTATTCGTGATCAGTGTAGCAAAGGAAGAAAATGTGATGAGAGGAATAAGAGCTTTTAATTGGAGGCCAGAAATGATAAATATTACATTACCCACCCAAATTTAAAACTAAGAAGTTGGGCCAGGAGTTTGGCCTAGTGGTAGAGTGCTTGCCTAACATGCATGAAGACCTGGGTTTGATTCCTTGGTATCACATACATAGAAAAAAAGCTGGAAGTGGTGCTGAGGCTCAAGTGGTAGAGCTCTAGCCTTGGAGAAAGCCCAAGGTCAATTCTTAGGCCTTGAGTTCAAGGTCCAGGACTGGCAAAAAAAAAATTAAAACTAAGAAGCTCAGTTCTTCTCAGAGATAAACATTACTAGAAACCAGCCTTAATTAATTCAGTTAGACCAATTTTAGCTTTGTATACTAGGGCTGAAAAAATGGATTTCCTTTCACTTCCAATTAAAATGTTCTAATGAACATACTGATCTTTTTCTTGCATCATTTAACAGGATTTCATTCTCTGGCCTGCTAACAGACAAAGTTGTAATTGTTTTTCAGTTTCTCAAAGATCACTTTTCACCATAGACACTTTATCAGGTTTTAAATATTTTATATCTAAACATTGTATACTATGATAAATTCAGTGTGTATTGTATTTCTTTTACTTTCTCCTGCAAATACAGAGGCTAAATTCCTTTAGACACTGATTTTAGGGAAGTACATTATAAGAGGTTTTGGTGGTTCATATTTTATTTTGTACTCTGTTTTTATTAGAAATAGGCCAATGGCTTGTACTATTTGAATTGGAATTTGGTTCACTGATAGTCCAATAGCAACCATCTGTCATAAACTTGCAATCTCTTCTTGTTCTTTCGATTATTTGAATGTAGATAAAATCACAAAAATTGAAAGTAGCCTTTACACCTCAGAAACCTAAAACTTGAGAGTTAGTAGAATGTAATGTTAAAATATGAATGTTCAGAAGCCTGAGTTTAGATTCCAGTCTTTTCCTTGTAAGAAAGTGGCTTAACCATATAATGAGTGATTGTTGTCCCTAATATACTATGTTATCTCTCATCTCTTTTGCTGTCCCTTGGATATCTCATATTGTTACAGTATTTTACCTTGTTATCTGATATATTATATATATGCTTATTTGAAATCACATAGGGAAGGGAGAAAACAAAATGAGGGGTGAGAGTGGGGGAAGGGAAATGGGGACCAAGACGTGAGAAAGGGTATCAATGTTTGTGTAGTAATGGACCTTCTATCTGGTGAATATAATGTAAAACTTCTATTAATTGTAATAAAAATATATGAAAAAAAGAAAATGGCTTAAAATTTCTATAATTTAATATCTCCATCTATGAATAAAAATAAAAGCTGTCTGCTATGAATTTTATATGAATTAATGCTTATAAAAATGTCAAAAGGAACATTTAATGCATGGCAAATTTGATGTGAACTTTTGCTATTATTACTAATATTACAGATATTATTACATTTGAAAATCTCTGCCAGTCAAATGTTTTTAGTGTATGAGTAAAGTAACATCATCAATGCAAGTAACTCCCAACTATAATGAGATTGTGTGTGTGTGTGTGTGTGTGTGTGTGTGTGTGTGTGTGTGTCCATGTGCCTATGTGTGTTATAGAAACAGAAGGAGCCAGCTGGGAACAGGTGGATCACTTCTCTTATCCTTGCTACTCAGGAGGCTGAAATTAGAAGGTCTAGTTTGTGATCAGACCACACAAAAAGTTTGAATCACCCTATAGTAACTAACAGTTGTTCATGGTGATATGTACTTCTCAGTCCCCTAGCAGGAAGCATAAAAACATAAATGTTTTTGTGAGCTTGCCCAAAGATAAGACTCTATTTCAAAAATAACTATAACAAATAAAAGGCTGAAAGTGTGGAGTAAGACTTAGAGTGTCTGTCTAGAAAGTGGAAAGTTCTTATTCAGTCCTAATACTGTCAGAGAGGAAAGAGAAAAGGGTGGGGGAAAGAAAGAGAACCCCAATATTGTGGTATATGTCCTTAATATCAGCACCCAGGAAGAGAGGCAGAAGGAACACAATTCCATTTCCCAAAACTCAAAGATTGTGAATAGCCAAGTGGTCAGTGTGTTTCCAAAAACTCAAAGCAGAGGCTATAACTCAGTGGTAGCTTGCTTGACTAACATATACAAGGCCCTATCGTCACAATAAAAATGGAAAGCAAGGTAAGTAATACATACAGATTAGCATAACTCATGACTGGTACAGCATAAATACCTAGGGAGTCCAGTCAAAACTAGAATTCTTAATGCAATATTCAAGGCACTTTAGCACTGTTCTGACAGACAGAACCTGAAACTTGTATCTGATGGAAAGTAAGCTTAGAAAATAAAGGTCAGATTAGTTGGGTCGGTGTTGGAAAATGACAAGTTATTTTATTCTAATTAGTTTGCAACAGCACTGAATGGATATCATCACTGTATGTATGAAAACAGTGCTTATAAAAATGTTTCTGTTAGAAACCAACATATCTTCATGATCTGTTTGAATATAAATGATTTCTTAATGCTTCTGGTTTTCTCCATGTTTCTGTTTAATATCAACCAATCCAAGACTTTTTCCAAAAGTGTTTTCAGATGTCAGATGTTCTTAAAATTAATCTCTCCATTAAAAAGTTGAATTGTTTTACAAATCTAAGTATCTTGAGAAACAAAATCTTAATACTTAAACACATTCCAAAGTTGAGAGATGCAATTGTTTTGTTGTTGGGGTTTTTATGTGTGTGTGTGTGTGTAGCTTTTTTGTTTTTGTTTTGGTTTTGGTGGGTTATAGGGCTTGAATTCAGGATCTGGGAGCAGTCCTTGAGATCTTCTGTTCAAGGCTAACACCCTAGCTAGAACTTTGAGGCACGACTCTACTTCCAGTTTTCTGGAGATAAGAGTCACATGGACCTTCCTGCTTGGGGTGGTTTTGGACTGTGGCCCTCAGTTCTCAGCCTCCTTATTACCTAGGATTACAGGCATGGGCCAGCAGTGCCTAGACCATTTGTTTTCTTGAGCCCATTTCCTTTGGCTTCTCTGGAAGTTTATGTCAGTGACATAACTGAGGGTGGGGACTCTTGTTACCTCCTGTGTTTCTTGGCCTAAATAGAGAGACTTAAATTGTACGAAGAGATATCTTTAATGTTTTTTAGGTTTCTTTGCTAGGAAACCACTGAATATCATCTGACTTGACCGTGCATGATCTTAAAAATACATCGTAGTGCTTCAATCCATTCACTAACAAATATCTACAATATTTTCTATATGGCAAGTGTCTAGAGATCTTAGAAAATGAGATGGAAGTCACAAGAGGAATCCCAGTTTTGGAATTTGGCATCAATAATATGTTTGAAGCATGGTACTGGTGATACAAGCCTGTAATTTTAGCTACTCAGGAAGCAGATATCTGAGGATCACAGTTTGAATTAACTCTGGCAGGCTCCAATTAACCACCAAACAGCAGAAAGTAGAGGTGTGGCTCACTAGATTTGAGTGAAAAAGTCAAGTGACAGCAGCAGTATGTCCAAAGTTAAAATCACAGTATCAACACACACACACACACACACACACACACACACACACACACACACACACTGACATAAGAATATATTTGAATTTATTCATTAGCACAGGCAATTTTAGATGATTGTATCAGGAAAAGAATAGCAATGACCAAATAGATGGCCAATTAGTAGAGAAGTTTTCATAAATGTGTGTGTAGGAAGGAAAACTAGGGTAGAAATACAAATTTGAATATTAGCTTGCTAACTTAATCCTGTCCTTGATAATATTGAGACATTTGTAATACATACAAGGAAGTATGGACCAAGATAATGGACAGTGAGATTTCAAAGAATAAACAGTAGAGAAGGAATAAAGAGAGGGAGGGAGGGAGGGAGGGAGACAGGGAGGGAGGAAGTCTGTCTTCACGGTGCTGAGTGATTAAGCAGAAGCAGACACAGTATGAGAAGTGATCCATCAGTGCCTTGCTGGTGCCAGTAGCCATAGAGGTCTCAGCACAGAATTTATGGTGGAAACTGAATCAATTTTGACTTTCTGATCTGAGCCAGTAAAACAGGAGAGGGAATGTCAAAAATAAATGTGTTTAAATATTTAGCGATGAGGAAGACAAAAATGAAGACTACATTTTTGGTTGGAGCTCTAACATTTTATTATGAAGGAAAAGAGTGCAGGGAGATGGCTACAACATCAATTAATCTGAGAGTTAAGCCTATTCTTTGAATGCTTCTGGTTCCGAGGTTACCATCTTTCTGTGGTGGGATTTGATGAACCATTCTAAGCTTTACTTTCCTTTTATGTAAAATACTGACCATTACTGTCTTATATACATAACTATGAGAATGCATTCCATATAATCAAAACTCAAAACACGATATATATTATAGGCAGGGGCAGTGGTGCTCACTTATCATCCTAGCAGTAGAGAAGCAGAGGTAGCAAGACGGTAGATTCAAGGTCAACCTGGACTACATAGTAAGAACTTACCACAAAACGATACCTTCTATTTATATAAAAAAGATATTTTAATAAGTTATAAATGAAGTTTAGGTTAGGATATATCTTATTCGCCTGATCATTCTCAGACAATTAACAGATGCGAAGCCATAGGCTGAAACAAAACTCAGAAAAATAGGTACAGAAAAGAGACTTTATTTGGAGTAACTCTCAATAATTGAAATTCCTTAAGCTTACCCTAGAAGAAGGAGAAGAGAAAGAGGAGGAAGAGGAGGAGGAGTAGAGGGATGAGGAGGAAGAGGAGTAGGAGTAGGAAAATTTTTGAATGAATGTCTCTGAAAAGGTCTGTTGATCTCACCTAGGTCCAGCTAGTTTACTTCTCTCAATCTTCTAAAGATTTCATTGAATATAAATATTGTTTGAAAATACATTTTCTATTAATGATTGGAATGAAAGCATTCCTTAATTTTGGCTGAGTCCGAGGTTGCTAATTTTTCATGAGTGTGCTTTGTAAATTCCTTCTCAAAGCTTCACAAGTCTGCTATGACCTCTCATGAAGACATGCTCAACTTATTAGTCCTCACAGAAAGCAAGGGGACATTATATTCATTCCTTAGACTATTTACAACTTATTCTATGACACATAACTAGCACAGACATGAATTCACTTTTGAAGGAAATCCCCCTTGCTAGAATGTAATATATGTTTGTTCCACAGTACTGAGCTTATAAAATTTCCCTATTCCTTATATGGAATTATGCTTCTCAGTCAAAACCAGACCATAAAATCTGTAATAGAATAAACATGAGCAATACGCTATACTCTATTAGAAGAACAAAAAAAAGGACTCTGTGTACTAACTTAGGAACAGTTAAACATTCTAGTACAAGGTAAAGCAGAAACCTTAAACCTTTTCACTCTTTATTCTTAATTTTGGATTAAATTCAATGTCAAGTTAATAAATATGTATATTTTCTCTTTTATTGCAGTGATTTTATCTCTAGTATAAAATCATTTTCATTTATAAGATTCTGTTATGTTGAAGAAGACTCTTCTTTTGCCTTACCATCTGCTCCTCAAAGAAAACAGATACGCAATGCCATAAAACCTGCCTGTGTGTGGTCTGTGGCTGCTTCATGTAGACTCAAAGGATTTTAATGCTTCAACAGACTTTTCAGATCAATCTGCCACCTCAACTACTCACCTGCACCTTCTTGGACAGACTAGTTTATAAGAGTCTCAGATAGTTCTACTAACTGACTGTCAGAAGATTATTCTCAGGATTAGGTCTCTCTTGTAAGTATCTGTTAAAAAGGAAACTTATTCTCAGGATGGAGTTTAAATAGCAACTCTCTGAATAGAGAAAGCCTTGCTGTGAATAATCCCTAACACTCTTCCATCCGTGAACTGGGAACAATGACAAAATCAGTGATTTCATTGCACAACCACACATTTGAAATGCCAATGGACACTTTAAGAGTGAAAACAGACAAAAGGCTAAACATAGAACTCCCCTATGACTCAGCAATTCCACTACTTGGCATTTACTCAATTGTCCAGAAACAAGGACATACTAAATTGCAGCACTATTTCCCAAAGCAAAGATATGGAACCAACCCAGATGCCCCTCGGTTGATGAGTGGATCAACAAGTTGTGGTATTTGTACACAATGGAATTCTATGCTGCTGTCAGAAAGAATGACATTGCCCCATTTGTAAGAAAATGGAAAGACTTAGAAAAAATCATATTAAGTGAAGTAAGCCAGACTCAAAGGAACTTAGGCTCAATGGTTTCCCTCATTCGTCATAATCAGTAGAAACCTTGGGCTCTACTAGCAGAGATCTGCAATAGAGCAAAACCTAGATACATAAAGCCATATAGTATGACGCTAAATGAAATGACCTCTAGGATATAGAAACAAAAGCCATTTAATGAGTGATTGTTGTCCTTAATGTACTATGTCATCTCTCATCTCTTTTGCTGTCCCTTAGTTATCTCATATTGTTACAGTATTTCACTTTGTTATCTGATATATTGGATATATGCATATTTGGTTATTTGCAATTGGATAGGGAAGGGGGGAAAAATAAGATGAGGGGTGAGAGTGAGGAAAGGGAAATGGCGACCAAGATATGAGAAAGGGTATCTATTGTTGAGAAGTAATGAACATTCTATCTGGTGAATATAATGTAACCCTTCCATTAATTACAATGAAAATATATGGAAAAAATAAAAAAAGCCATTTAATGAGTAATTGTTATCCTTAATGTACTATGTTATCTCTCACCTCTTTTGCTGTCCCTTGGCTATCTCATATTGTATATATGCATTTTTGGTTATTTGAAATTGGATAGGAAAGGAAGGAAAACAAGATGAAGGGCGGGGCGGGAGTGGGGGGAGGAAAATGAGGACCAAAACATGAGAAAGGATATCAATGTTTGTGAAGTAATGCATCTTCTATCTGATGAATATAATGTAACCCTTCTATTAATTACAATAAGAATATATGGAAAAAAAGAGTGAAAAGAGAAATTGAGACTGGAGAAGCAAACTTTGTATGTGTGTGGTGTGTGTGGTGTGTGCTTACTTTCAAAAGACTTGCAGGTAGAAGACTTGTTTTACAGTTTTACTGTTTGAAACCTGGGAATGTTCTCATTAGCAGATCACCAATGTCCTCTTCTCTGCCAGTTTATAAAGTTTCCTGAAGCTCTGGCCAGGTAGCAAATGGTGATCCAGCCTCCCCCTCTCCCAGGGCCCCTTTGAAGTCTTCCTGGATTGGATATTTTCACAGTCAAACTTCAAAGACCAAACTTAGATCAATTTTTTTTGTGGGTATGTGTGTGATCCAATCACCATATTGTGCTGCAATTTATTAGAGAGTGATGAGATATCAGGAATGTTTAGATACTCCCAATTAAACTTTGCTAATGAAATTAAAAGTTCAAAGTAATCGACTGCCTATGAAGAGAGTTGGCAAAGTAGAGAGAAGGCTCTAGTTCCTCACTTTGAAGTTTGTTTTGTTTTCCAGCACATCTTAGAGTTGAATTAAATGAGAACTTGATAGGGATTATACTTTTTTTTAAGGTATATACTCTGGCTCAAAATATAGTTTATTTAAAACAGAAATATACTCATTACCTGACTTTTGCCACTTTAACTCCTCTGTATATCACCTTTACAATAAAAATTTAAAACAAACAAATGTACAATCAAACACAGTTTATAATGGACATTCTTTTCAAATCTGGGATGAAATTCTATTAGCTTAAAACTCCTTAAATATATTCAATGCCACCTCCCACCACAAACCTGTATCCTGAGACACTGGAATCCTAGAGGTGCATTGAATGTCTAAATTTACCCAGACCACCCTGTGTGTTAGCTTTTGAGATTCTCTGTCATTGAAACCCTCAACCCCCACACTTTGTTTCCAGCCAAAGCAGGTCATAAGTTACATTTTATCATGTCTAGCAAGGGCAAGAAGTTTAAAAGCTGGATTCCAGGAAATAAGTAAACTAGCACAGTAAATAAAATTCATATGGGCCCTATTTGAGTGAAAAGAACACAGATGAGAGTTTCTACTTAATAAAGTTAGATTTGTTGAGGCAAAAGTGGTCTTAGAGCTGGACTTTATGGCATATTTTTTTCAGAGAATGATCAAATAGCTATTAAAGCATTTGATTAAATATTGGCCTGTAAATTATTCTGGATGCTTTATTTTTGTGGAGAAAAAAGAGGAACACTCACCCAAAATTTGTGAGTACTTTTAACATGAGTGTTTTACAGTTCATTTTGTAAGTGAAATATTAGACCAGCCTTAGGTTAACACAGGCCTTAACACACATCAAAGGATACTTTTACCCTGAAATAATGAAGGTGAGCCTCTAGTTTGCATGCTCTTTTCCACTATCTCCCTGCCCTTTAATGTATTTCCAGATTGAGTCTCCTGTTTACTACTGATTTTCTCCAACTGGAAGAAATCTTTTTTATTGTTCCAGCAAATCTGACCTCCCTTACCAGCAGACCAAAAACCTTTCAAAAATTCCCACAACATTCACAGGAGACAAGGCATTCTCAATAATCAGGGTAGTGAACGATTATCCAGTCACTAGGAACCTGTGGCAGAGCCATAGAAATAAGTCCATTCCAACTCCCAAGCCTGAACTCATGACTGGTCCACAATCACCCCAACAATTCAGTAGCAAAAGCAAACAACAAAGAAAGATGGCTATTTTTCTAATAGTCAGATGAGGAGAGTATGGTCCTCACTAATTTTTACCCATGTTTTCCTCTGCATTTAAAGCACAAAGAAGAAGAAGTAATCAAAAGGGCTAGTAATATGCTGTCAATTTGAAAGCTACCTTTCATTCTAAGCTAAGCTGACCTGTGAGGTAGGGATCAGGCACACTCCTCTCTGACATCACTGGAGGCTCTGCAGTGGTGGACAAGCTGCTGAAGAGCCTTTGGATTAGTTTTAGTCCCCTGTGAGGCCAGCATCTCTTGGGCTGGCAAGTCAGCCAAATAAGAAGCGGTTATTGCAGTCTTAAATTATTAGCTTCCTGGTGTACTTTATATCACTGATGTTAGGGTAAATCTGACCCGAGTAATACGGTAGGCCTTGTGCTTGCAAACCTGCTATGGAACAGAATGAACAGAGTTTACTTCTGGGGATGAGTGAATGGGACAGAGGGAAGGTATTTAGGACTTACTTCCTAATTCTATTACTCTTGGTTAATGACTCCAGTTTTGTTATTATGACCATTAAGGACACTCTCTGCTGGTCCTCTGAAACTGCTGTCTGCTGGCTTTTCCATCACGAGATTTTGTCTCAGTTCTATGCAGAAAGGAAAGAACGGGACACACAAATGCAGCTGTGTAGTCATTAGCTTTTCCTCAGTTCCTGAGCAACCCTGAGCATGAGAACATGTGTAACTGACTGTGGAAATGAAAGGAAGACTGTCTATAGAGAGATATTTGGGGGTATAGGAACATTTCATTGTCTTCTAAAGATCTTCTAGGATTTACTTTTATCTTTCACAGTTTTCAGATAATTGTATCATCTCCACTAGAAGAGTAGAGTTTTTTCAATAAAATAAAATTGAGGGGGTATCTAGAGAAAAATTCTGAATGGGAAATAGCAAGCTCTTTTCTTCCAACAGTATAAGTTAATTCTTTGTATTGAGACACAAAATCCACTTGACTTTCTCCTTTATCTTTTTTTTGCAATTCCTGGGGCTTGAACTCAGGCCTAGACCTGTCCTTGAGTTTTCTCAAGCATTCTATACTTGATTCACAGTACCATGCACAGCTTTTTCTGTGCATGTAGAATCTAGGGCTTTGTGCATGCTAGACAAGCACTCTACCTCTAGGTCACATTCCCAGATCATCTTCTTCATCTTTTTAATAGCATCTCATTTTATCTAAAGGTAATGACAAATACTGAACTTCTTGTCCTTTATAAAGAAGAAAAATTTGTTTTCCTGTCAGGATTAGTTGTCTCTGTTGTTCTAGGTGTTGTCAGGAGGCAGGAAAACCACCATAGAAAACATAAATGGACCAAGCTACTCACCTTAAAGTAGTTGGAAAGCAAAGTGTGAGCTAAGGGCCAACTGTCACATTGTCTCCTTCTACCACCCATCTGCAATCACCTAATTGCTGCTTAATAGATACTGACACTTAAAATTTTCTCCTCCTCCTCCCCATAGCACCACAAACTGGCCTCTAGGCCTGCAGCAAATGGGGCAATGGGAAACATTTAAGTACCAGACCCCAATGTCTCAGTCACTTATGCATCTTCAGTTCTACAGTTCACCAGTTCCTAAATGCTAAAGGAATAGGCTTGTTAGCAACCTAGCTAAACCTATCTCCAGAAGGTTTAGAAATTGTGGTCTGAATGACATTCTACTTCAATGCGCTGTGATATTTTAACATCCAACAAAACCCAAATGATTTTCTTCCTAATTCTATTACTCTTGGCTAATGACTGTCAGCTTTGTTTTTCTTGGCAAATAATGGCATTGCCTCACAGAACTGGGGGAAATAGTCACCTTGAATCACTGTGATGGAATATTGTAACTTCCCAGGAATGCCCCTCTCCTCCATGTTGACACACACTTATCCTCAAGGAGGATGTGTTAGTCACTATAGCAAATGTCTGATCTGAATCAACTTCAAAGCAGGGAAAGTTTACTTTGGTTCACAGACCTGAAGATTTTGCCCATGGTTTCTTCCTCTCATTTCTTTGGGCCTATAGTGGTGTATGGCATCCATGGTGGGTGGGTGTGAAAGAGGAAGCTTATTCATTGCATGATGAGGTATGAAAGAGAGAGGAAATTTGTAGCTTCCCATAATCAAATTCAAGGGAATATGCACAATGACTAAAATCAACTAGGCCCCACCTACCAATGGTTGTACAACCTTCTAAAAGTGAAGCGAGTTACAGAAGCTTTAACACATAGACCTTTGGGGAACATCCCAGATCCAAACTGAACCAAAAGGATATGCTGATTGATATGAATGCAGAAGTGGCATGGGGGTCTAGGGACCTGTTAGGGAAGCAAACTGAATAACACTGATTATCCTGTTATCTTGTCATGAGAATTACAAGAATAGCAGGTAGTTAAGAAATGGTTAGTACTTTCACATGATCTACTTTATGTATGTGAAAGGCAGACACATTTTTTATGGCACTAAAATGTAGGGCTGACTCTTACCTTTCTTAGAAGAAAGGCAAAAGCACTAACAAGTTGGAGCAATCTTGGTGCAGAATACTTCTTACTCTAATTTCATTGAAGAGTTCAAGCTGTCAGAGATATAGTATACAGAGATCTTATATGCTGATATTACATATTGTAAGTGATTTATATTTAATTATTTTCATTTAAATAATATGCATTTATTATTATTATTATTATTATTATTATTATTATTTTGGTTTTTTTGGTTGTGGGGCTTGAACTCTGGACCTAGGAACCGTCACTGAGCTCTTCAGCTCAGGGCTAGTGCTCTACCACTTGGAATCACAGAGCCCTTCTGGTTTTCTGATAATTAATTGGAGATAAGAGTCTCAAGGTTGGCCTTGAATGCATTTACTTTTAAGTTGCTATTTTGTTGTAATCTACTCTTAATTTGAGATATCTTGAGATATTCAGGATGACATTGTTATGATCTAAATGCTTGTGTTCCCTTCAAATTTACATGTTGAAAGTTCTAACTCCCAGCGCAAAAGACTCCCAGTCTTTGAGAGCGAATTAGCTTGTAGAGGCAGAACCCTCACAAGTGAGACTAGTATCCTTAAAAAAGAGACCGCACAGAATTAGCTAGGTCCTAACTCTGGAACAAGAGTAAGGCTAGAAGGAATACACAAGCATCATGATAAGGAAGGGTTTAACAATCAAATATTCCTGAAAACTTTCTCTTACAAACCTTATTTTGCAAAACTAATCTGGCTGAAAAAAAATGCCCCTAAGATGACTGAGATTGTATTCAAGGTAGATCCAAATTCTGTCAACAAGACCATCATCAGAACATGGGAATTAACCCAGCTGTTTCTTTCAAATTTGTCTGACTAAAATACTGGGTTATATTACCAAAGCTAATCTAAAAGAAACTAATTTATGAAATGGAAGATGGAATTCTGGCATAGTACCATGTAGGTAGGAAGCAATGGAAGCATTGGATATATTTAGAATAGATAGATAGATAGATAGATAGATAGATAGATAGATAGATAGATAGCTTTATATATCTAAATATACACTTACATATTATGTTCCTGTATATGTAGATTTATAATATACAGATATATAGAGATTAAACTTGCTGGATTTGGTGAGAGTTGCCTGTGATTGTTGGGAGAGGGGGGACAAATAATGCTCATTTCTTGAATTTTAGCTTGAACCACTGTTGGCCTATTTTCTTTTAGCATTTTTTTTATTATTACCGTATGTAGTTCTACAAGGGAGGTGTCATCTAACAGAGCAATGTATGAATATATAACAAAGCAATGCATCTTGGTCCAGAAACATTAGAGACATACTGGCTGCTACTGAGAACTACAGTAAGCCTGAGACATTAATTTTGCTTCTACATGAATTTATTAGTTGTACTGAATGTGAGCATGCTGCTACTATAGCTTGATTGGCTGCCATAGTTCTGAAGCATTCCAGGTTACCCTCAACTCACAAGTAGAATTTTTAGTGATTGACACTACAAAACTATCGAAATCTTCCTTTGCATAGCTTACGTATAATAATTAAGCAGTAGGATAATTCAGAGAATTTGACTATAATAATGATAATTATAAAAGTTTAAAAGTTTTCTACCTTTTAGGATATCCATAGATTTGTTTACACACTTCAGAACAAAGAGGAAGATACAAATAAATGTTCATTTCTTGATAGAGCTTTGACAAGTTCCTTGCTTGTATCTTTTCAAATGCACAAATTCTTCAACCAAAGATGATAGCAGATCTATTATTTGCAATACTAATGTAAAAACTACAAAGAACAGCATTCAAAGCCTAATGTAAAACTTATAATGATAAGACTTCAAGATACAAAATCATTTGAGGCATTTTTTGCTGATAATTTCCAAAATACGTAGAAAATTAATGTGAACTAAGCAATTAATTAGGACAATTTAAGTTTTGAAAACTATGGCATCTGTCCTAAATCACATATTTATGTATATGGACCTATCGGTAAATGTAAATGGGGAATTTGTCACTGACCTTTTAAAAATGAATGTTTAGCTTTTACAGTCACAGTTTATATGCTCGTTCTTGGAAACAGCAGAATGTGTCTGGTCACAATATCACAGAAACCATAGTATGCAATACGACTCATCCTGTACTGGGGTACCAAGAATGCAAAAGTACTAAGAGGACAAGGTGAGTAAAACATGCTTGATCATTCAGAAGCAAAAGGTATATGTTTTCTTCAAGTACTCTACTTCTGAGATTTATTTGATCAAAATCTTCCAGAAAAGCAGATATGAAGAACTTATATCTGGATGTATTACATTATTGGTTATATTTCTGTCAGCATGGAAATTATGTGGTATACAGTGGAGGAATAAATAACTTAAGTTTCTATCTTAAAAATTTCCACATACTCATTTCTGATTTCATGTTTCTTAAGTTTCTTCTCCTCTACCAACTTCTTCCACATAGTTCTGAAGCAGGAGATGTAAATGAGATTGTAGTATAGCTTTAATTCCTGAATTTTAGTGCCTGATCACTGGGGAACTTTACAGAGAGGTCCTAGAAGCCTTTCTTCTGTATCACAGATAGCCCTTCATCAACTCTCTGGTCACAAATCTGATTGTAAACCACAGGAGTACTTTCCACCAAAAGTTCATCTCTGGTGCAACTGCTTTATAGACCTGCTTTATAAAGGGATCATTTCTATAAAACAAGAGAAAGAGAATGCTACTTAAAATAGGTCTCACTTAGAAAAAATAAGTTTTATTTAAATTTTTGAGGTGATTTGACATCAATGTTTACCTAAACATATATATGGATAAATGAAAAAATTTATAATAATAATGATTTGAATGTCCACCACTCTCTTGCTATTATTCTAATTATTATTGAAATTTGTTGTGAGGCATGGGCTGTTTATATATCATAAGTTAACCTGGAATTAATAGTCCTCCTGTACCAAATTCCTCAGTGCTGGTATTATAGGCATGCACCAGTTTTCCCTAATCCATCCTTCCTTTCTTCCTTCCTTCCTTCCTCCCTCCCTCCCTCCCTCCCTCCCTTCCTTCCTTCCTTCCTTCCTTCCTTTTCTCTCTCTTTCTCCCTTTCTTTTAAACACTGTTAGCCCTCCCTCATCTTCTCCCACTTTTCCCCCCTGTGATCCTTGACCATATAAAATGACGATTATTCAAATTATCTAAAAGAATTGAAATAAGAGGTTTTTATTGTACTGTTTGCAGTACCTCTCTCTCTCTCTCTCTCTCTCTCTCTCTCTCTCTCTCTCTCTCTCTCTCTCTCTCTCTCTCTCTCAATTTTTCCTTTGGTTTGTTCCCTGTTGTCCCTGTTTCTTTTGTTATTTCAGTTCCTTTGTCTCGTATGTAAATTTATCTGATTTGGAGAAGAGAAGGGGAATCACAGAAAAGGTGAGACAAAGGGTGAATCAATTCAATATCTATACTAACTAGATAGGATGTTGGAAATGAATCTTCCTTTTATTCTTTCTCTCTTGTATTTTTTGGGGGGTGTGGTAGTGGTGGTGGTGGAAGGGCTATATGTCTGGGACTGGAACTCAATACCTGACACTTTTTCTCATTGGCTAGTGCTCTACCAACTGTGCCACTACTTCAAACCCTGTTGTCATCTTCTTCTTCTCCTCCTCCACCTCCTCCTCTTCCTCTTCCTCCTTTTTCTTCTTCTTCTCCTCCTTCTTCTCCTTCTTCTCCTCTTCCTTCTTTTTCTTCCCCTCCTCCTCCTCCTTCTCCTCCTTCTCCTCTGCCTTCCCCTCCCCTTCCCCTCTCCTTCTCCTTCTCCTCATTCTTCTTCTCCTTCTTCTTCCTTTTTCCTTCTTCTTCCTCCCATTCCTGGAGCTTGTACTCAGGGCCTAAGCACCATCCTTGGGCTTTGTTTTTCTCAAGGCTAGCACTCTACCATTTGAGCCACAGCACCACTTCCTTTTTCTGTGTGTGTGGTACTGAGGAATCGATCCTCAGTCTTCATGCATGCCAAGCAAGCACTCTACCATGTTTCTGGCCCCCCTATTTCCCTCTATCTTTTTTAACATTTCATTTTATTTGTGACCATTTATACAAACTTTTTTTTGTTTACTTGAGTTTTATTTTTATTCATGATATAATGGATCAGAATTTCCTAATGATTAGGTAACAACATTTATCACATTCTTCTTTGCCACTTCACTATTCAACAATTACTTTTATGATTACACAGTAAACGTTTAATTGAGCATATATTCTTGAAAATTTTAACTTTTCATTTTTTCATAAATGCTACATTGAATTAAAACTTGAACTTACCTTAATGTGTCTGTCTTGCTATCCTACCTATGATGTGAAGAATTAATTTGGGAATCAGTTTACTTGTATAAAATGTCTTACTAAGCAAATATAGCTTAGTTAAAAATGGTTTAGCAGCCACACTTGTGTGTTGATATATATTAAATAATTTTGACAATTCATTTGTTACCATCTTTTAATTGTATTTTGTGAGTCTGTGCATAACAAAAGTTTTGCTTCATTTCTTACTTGAGTTACTTAATAGGGGGACTAATGGCTCTGAACTTCTGATGGCTCTGAAGTTCATTCTCTTATCATTGCATATAAGTGCTTGTCTTTGTGTGATATTATTATATCATGAATATTTTTTTCCAAAAATATACACATATGATTTACTGATATGATCATCTTGTGTTATGTAAAACCATTTGAGATCACCCAATTCTCCTGACACCAACACTTTTGATCTTTATATTGTTTTTCATTCTTTTGGGTGCTCTTATTTTGCTACAATGTTGAAGATTACATGAGAAAAGCTCATACTGAATTTGAAAACCTAGAGGTGGCTGCTAAAACAAAAATGGATTCCAAATTCAGTGGATTGGTGGTATGAATCCTAATTGCAGTGAATTGAGGGATTAGGAGCCAGTCAGAGAGTTATGTTTGAAGATAATTCACAGTGAAGTAAAACAAGGAAGTATTGGAGAGGGCCATGTGAGGTAAAGGACTGGCAAGAAAGAAAATATTTTGCTAATTCAAATTTTCCAATGGCTAAGGTGAATATGATACTATAAAATACTTCACAATCTAATGTTAAAGGAGTAAAGGCATAGAAGGCCCCTCCCTAATGAAGATCTACGCAGCCTGCTGAGAGACTAGGTCTTGGAACAAAATGCTTTCCAATCAATACTCTACAAGTCATCTTCTCTCCTTAAAATATAGATTTTCAATGGCAGTATTCTTACTGTTAATACCATTTTGTTTCACTTCTAAAATTCAAGTGGAAAATGAATTAAAATGTTATTTTAAGAATCAACACCAGTAGAAGTGAGACGTGTTTAACCTTTTTGTTTCCACTCTGATGTAACTATAACAGAGATTGCCAATGTACAATAGAGATGGAAATATTTTAAACATCATTTTAAGGGTTGTTTTGAAACTAGGTGAGTCATGACACTTATCTATTAAGTGTTTTTTTTTCTTTAAATTCACTCGCCACGTTTCCAGTGGGAAAAGTCCTTACTAAGTAATAGAAAGATCACCACACAGTAAAAACCTTTGACTCTCAAACAGATGAGATTCAAACTTATTTCCAACTACGTAATCAAAACATTTGGCCTTGGTCATGACAACCACTTGTGTCATGGATTATTTTAGGTAATTTTTCTTCCTCACAATGATGAGGAAAAATCATATACTATGCATCAGACAACAAATTGCAACCTGATATTTAAAAGAGAAACACCTCTATTTTGTATAGACATTTACTATATGATTTGTTGACTGTTTCTACATTTTGAAGCAAAATTTTGATAGTTTGCCTACAAAATATTAGCAAATTACTACGGATGACTGGAGTAAAGTATGAAGAATCAAGAATGTTGTTTGTATTATAAAACATTGGTGTTTACATTCTATTTGAATTAGAATTAGTCCTGGTGTGTATGGGAGGGGATGCCCATGCGAGCACAATTACTCAGCTTTGAATTTAGGGGCTGGAAGCTGTTTCTTAACTTTAAAATCAAAGCCAACTCTCTACCCCCTTGAAATACAGATTCACTTCCAGCTTCCTTCCCAGGGTTCAAACTGCTATCCTCAGACCTCAGCCTCCTGGATATTATTGACATGAGCCATGTCCAGTTGACTGATTTAGCTGTCTTCCTGTGTTTCCTTGCTATTGTACCTGCGAACTCAGTATCCTTGCTTACTAGAGTATCTAGAATATCAAGTACTCCTCTCTGTGTGCCACATATTCAGCTAACTCTGCTTAGTCTCTCAATTGGACTCTTTTTCCTCTTCCCACACCCAAAGCATTGAATTTCCACAAAGGTCTGTGAAAGGACTTCTGTGCTCACTGCCATAGGTTCTTTCTGTAATGTTCCTTACTCATTACCTGCATCAAGGTGAATCTCAGAATTGCATTTTTATCATGCTCTTTGTATCAGTCTCTCTCATTCTAGTTAGTGTATCATAATGCAGCCTATCTGTCTATTCTACACTTTGGTCCCAAAAGTTCTGTCCTCCAAAAACTCATTCATTCTGTCTGCTGTAACTTACAACCAGATTTGTCAGACATCTCCTTTGCCTCCCATATTTCCCAGATTTACTCCCATTTATTCTGTGATTAATTCACTTCAAAATTTTCACTGCTTTCCTTCTAAGGGGCCTGCATCTTGGCTCCCACATTGACTTGCATAGCTGCTTTTTCTCTTCCAGGTTTCTCTACTCCAGCTCAGATCCTCTTCGATTATTTTTCCCTTCAGACCACTGAGGTCTCAGGAAGACTGATGGCCATTGTGCATGGATGGAGATAGCTAGAAAGAGCAAAGAAGATAAACATGCTGACGGGCCCAAAGTGGCTTTCAAAGACCTGCTTTTGTGATAAAGTAGAAAGTGATCTTTTGATTGGCACATATTTTATGTGAAAAGTAATTACCACAATCAGAGGAATTGTGTCATGCTCTTATCCCTTCATAGATTAATATATTTTTTCTCTTCCAAGATAGAGAAATGGTGAAATTGTATTAGATCTACTTTATCTAAGAGAAGAAATTTGTGTTTTCAGTAACTTTGGGGATTACAAAAATCTGAATTTACCATTTTACAATTATTTTAGCTCAGTTTTTAGAATAGACATCTTTCTCCCATCAAAATGAGATTAGATCCAAGAATGAGTAGTATACTAACGCACACATTCTACACATGTTAAATATTATGTACAGTTGGATACTCATGACTCATGTTTGTAAATTTCATCTACTGAAAAAAACTGAGATCTAAAGTTAATAGTGCAAAGCAGGCTTGGGTAGAAAAGTCCAAAAGACTGTATAGCCAGCTAAACGTTGGCCTGTAGGAGTACTTCGAAACCCTGAGAGGGAGTGCAAACTCTGAATTCAAGCTCAAACAGCAGACAAAGCAATAAAATAAAATAAAATAAAATGTATTCATGTTTTACTTAAAATACACATATTATGTTATGCTTCAACATAGCATAATATGCTCTACCTTTATACTAAAATATACAGATGGTACAGGTGTTTCAAACATGGGCTCCAAGTGACTAATATTCAGATCCTTATGAATACTACAGTATTAATATTGGAAGACAGATGTGGAAATAATCTCAGAAAAATGTAATTGTGCTGTCCACTCAAATAACATTTTAGTTTCCCTCTATAACCTTTCTGTCTTTAGTGATATTCATTGGGAATTTCCTAGAATCAAAATGACCAAAAGACACTTAAGAAATATATCTGAATGGCCTGAAAACCACTGGAATAGAACTGAAGACCAGAAAACAACCCATAGATCTATGGCCACCTAATCTTTGATAAAGGAGTTAAGAATTCTGGCTGGAAGAAAGACAGCCTCTTCAACAAATGGTGCTGATAGAACTGGCTAAACACATGTAGAAAACTAAAGATGGATTCTTATCTGTCTCCCTGCAGCAGAATCAACTCCAAATGGATCAAAGACCTCAAGGTAAAAGCTGATACCCTGATAATTTTACAGAAAAATAAGACACATGTTGACTCCTTGGCATGGGTTGAAACTTTCTTTTATTTCTTTTTTCTTTTTTTTTTTTGCCAGTCCTGGGCTTGATCTCAGCACCTAAGCACTACTGTCCTTGAACTTTCTCAAGGCTAGAGCTCTACCACTTGAGCTTCAGCACCACTTCTGGCATTTTTCTATGTATGTGGTACCTTCATGCATGCTAGGCAAGCACTCTATCACTAGGCCAAACTCCTGGCTCTGAAACTTTCTTAAAAAGGCCCAGAAACACAACAAAGAAAGTTTGGATAAATGTGACTGCATTAAACTGCAGAGCTTCTGTATGTCAAAGGACATAGCTAATAAGATAAAAAGAGAGCCCACAGACAAGGGTCTTATGTCTAAAATATACCTACAGTTCAAGAAATTAAATCCCTCTAAAACAAACCCTCAAAGAAACAACCATTCGATTAAAACGTGGTCTAAAGACTTAAAGAGAGACTTTCTGAAAAGGAAATAAGAATGGCCAATAGACACATGACATGTGCCTAAGGCAAAAAGACATGGCCAAGTCTGGCCACAAAAGAAATGCAAATCAAAATAACTGAGATTTCACCTCACCCCAGTTAGAATGGCCTGAGTTAGAATGGCCATTATCAAGAACTCTAATAACAACAGATACTGGTAGGGATGTGGGCAGAAGGGATCACTACTGCACTGTTGGTGGGACTGTAACCTTGTTCAACCACTCTATAAAACAGTATGAAGGGGCCACAAAAGACTAAACATAGAGCTCCCCTATGACCCAGCAATTCCACTCCTGGGCATTTACCAAAATATCCACAAATAAGGCCCTACTAAACCTACCCGCACAAGTTCATCACAGCATATTCACCATAGCTAAGATATGGAACCAACCTGACGCCTTCCTCAGTTGATGAGTGGATGGAAAAGATGTGGTACTTATACTAAATGGAATTCTATACTGACACCGGAAAGAATGACATTGCCCCATTTGTAAAGAAACGGAAAGACTTGGAAAAAATCATATTAAGTAAGCCATAGCCAAAGGAACATAGTCCATGCTTTCCCTCATTTGTAATAATTAATATATGTTTAGGATCCTCCTAGCAGAGAATCATAATCAAAAACTATGTATATATGGCCACATAGTATAAGGCTAAGGAAATGAGCTCTTTTCTCCTTTTCATGTTGTTACTGTATCCAGATGTGTTACCTGATATATTATATATATGTTTATTTGTTTTATTGAAAAAGGGAAGGTAAGAGAAAATCAAGATGATTGGGAGGGGATGGAGAGAAAGTGGGAGAAAATCATGGGAATGAGTAACAAAATTCAAGAAGTAATATACCTGATGAATGTAATTGTAACCCCTCTGTACTTCATCCTGACAATAAAATAAAAAAATATATCTGATCTTCTTTTAATTGCCCACAGAAAATAAACTGATTCTTGCTTCAGTGGAGATCCTAGCCTATTGGGGAGTATTGGCTCAAAGCACATTATGCAGAACAATAGGGCTTAATAGAGGCCCCCATTATGTATCTCCAGAATGTACATGGGAAATAACCAGTTTTATTTTAGGAAGGTTTGAAAAATACTCAGAATTGTCAAACATTACATAAATCACCAGTCAGCAAGGATTATCACAAGCAGTACTGATTAATATTTCATAACCAGGAATTGGACCAATGGCATGTTTTCCTGGAATCTTCTGGCAGCACAAGACTCAAGATTTCCTTTCATTCTGAGAGGTTGTTGAAGTTATGGATTCAACTGCATTTGTAAACTAGGTTCTGGGTTCCACATGTGATTTGTGTTGGTTTGGGTGGATTTTCATGCCTGATGGGCATAGTAAAATTCCAATGGGACAAGATCCCTTATGAGAACTGGGATCACAGGAAATTCAGAAGTCATTGTGGACAGAACTTGATCTATGACCATTGTGTGATTTTTCTATTCTTTCTCTCTCTCTCTCTCTCTCTCTCTCTCTCTCTCTCTCTCTCTCTCTCTCTCTCTCTCTCTCTCTCTCTCTCTCTCTCTTTCTCTCTTCCTTTCTTTCTTTTGAACTCAGGGGATGAGCACTGTCCTTGGACTTTTTTTAAGGCTAATGCTCTACCAATTGAACCTCAGTACCACTTTTTGCTTTTTCTATGCATGTGGTACCAAGGAATTGAATCTGGGTCTTTGTGTATGACAGGCAAACACTCTACCACTAGGCCAAACTCTCAGCCCCATGACTATAGTTTATAATCACACTTGGATTAGCATATCAGAACTTCCTAACTGTAGCTTAATACCCAACGATGAGTCTTCTCCTGTTCCTCACTCTACCTACTCATCTAGCCTCCAATATTAACCCTAAAATGTAATTTTTCTTTTTTTCTTTTTGTGGGTCATGGGGCTTGAACTTGACCTGGCTGCTGTCCCAGAGCTCTTCAGCTCAAAGTAACTACCCTAACCTTGAGCTAAGGCCCACTTTACATTTTCTAGAGGTTAACTGGAGATAAAAGTCTCAGGTCCTTTTGGGCCCGGGCTGGCTTTGAACCTTGATTCTCAGTTCTCAGCCTCCTGAGTAGCTCCTCCTGGCTCCCAATATGTAGTTTTTAAAATGGAGCTTCAAGAGCAAATTATCACAAAAACACTTAGCAAATTAGTTAGATTTTTACTGACAGTGAATTTAGCAAGTAATTATTGATCTGCAACTATAATGAAATACATCTTTTCCTACCTCAACTAAGAAAAAGATCTGCTATTTTAATGGGAAAAGAGTCTAAAGCAGAATGGAATGAATAAAAAGAGAGATGACATACAAACTCTCAGCTTACTTTTAATTATGTTCTAAAATCTAAGTGCCAGAGATTGTATATAGATTCCCTTCTTGAATACTTGTTTGTTAAACATGTCATTTGAAATATGATGTAGAATTCAATGTTAATAAATTCTTTAATAAAAAAAACAAAGAGAATGAAATAAAAGAAACAAAAACAACAAGCATGAGTTTAGGCTCATGCCAATATTTCCAACTAATCTGGATTCAGAAATCAGAAGTATCATGGTCAAAGGCAACACTGAACAAAATGTTAATTATAGCCCTATCTCAACAAACAAGTCAGGCATGATGGTACATGCTTGATATCCTAAATACAAAGGAAAAAAATTATGATTCAAGCTCAGTCTTGGGGAAATCTTGAGCTTCTTCCTGAAAAATAACAATAACTGTGCAAAAAGTGACTAGGGGCATGTTTCAAGTGAGATTGTTTCCAGCTGTAAAGCCTTCAATTTAAAATCTACCTCTCTCTCTCTCTCTCTCTCTCTCTCTCTCTCTCTCTCTCTCTCTCTCTCTCTCTCTCTCTCCCTCTGTCTCTGTCTCTGTCTCTGTCTGTCTCTCTGTCTGTCTCTCTCTCTGTGTCTGTCTGCCTGTCTGTCTGTCTGTCTGCCTCTCTCTCTCTCTCTCTCTCTCTCTCTCTCTCTCTCTCTCTCTCTCTCTCTCTCTCTCTCTCTTTCTCTCATCTCACACACACAAAAAATAAACAACCTAGAACAATTTGAGAATGGAAGTATTGTTACTAAAACTGCTATCAATCTGTGCATTGGAGGGATGAGAGAGAGAGAGAGAGAGAGAGAGAGAGAGAGAGAGAGAGAGAGAGAGAGAGAGAGAGAGAGAGAGAGAGAGAGAGAGAGAGATAGACACAGACACAGAGAGAAACAGAGAAAGAGGCAGAGCAAATACAGACAGACAGACAGACAGACAGAGAACTCTGGAGTGGGATCCATTCCAGATTCAGGTTCTTGTTTAATCTTTTAAGTTTACTGGGGCTTGTGATATGCAAGGTACAGCTTGTTCCCCAAATATTTTATTCTATTATTGAATACATTATTTCAGTGGTATTAAAATGCTATATTAAGTAGAACTACAATGGTCCCATCTTTAGAGGACACAGTTTTAGTTCTCTTCAATATTGGCAGTAACCCAATATTCAATTATAAACAGTTCTGTGTCATAGATTATTATGTATTCAACAGGATTCCTACATAATCTAAAACTGCTTCTGATAATGTTGCAAAAAGCACTTCATTGTCGGGTGTCAGTAATCTACATCTGAATTTGTAGCTAAGCTGGAAGCTGAGATCTGAGGATCTATTCCAATATCAGCCCCAGCAGAAAATTCAGTGAGACTCTTATCTTCCAAGCAACTATGAAACAGCTAAAAGTGGAGGTCTAGCTCCAGTTATAGACTGCCAGCCTTGAGAAAAAAATGCTAAGCATAGCAGGTCTTGAGTTCAAGACCCAATCCTAGCATGCAAAAACATTTAAAATGTATTGAGCACTTTATTATCATTTATCATTATTAGTATGATAGCTGCCAGTAGATATCCTAGCTGCTCATATGTTTGTTCACATTTTTCTCTTATATCGTCTAGAAATTGAAGATGTTTTTTCCTTGTGTTTGGTGCAGAATATTGATCTGTAAGCCTTGCACTTGCTCAGTATACCCAGACCACAAGTCTATGAGACTCCCTTTCGATAGGAAAGCAAATTGTCATTCAGTATGAAATTCATCTTAAGAACTTACTACACTGCATAATGGAAAACATTTTAAGCCCTATAACTATATTAATTGAGTTATGAACCAACAGCAGAATCACATTATAGTAGAAATTATTTCTTAAAAAATGACCTGTTCATAAAATTTTACAAAAAACAAAAAAAAAAAACAAGCAAAGGCAAGGTATGTTAAAGGAGCAAAGGAGGAATGTCATAATTGAAATGCATGAGACAGAGAATAGAGCTTTATGGTGTCATAGAACTAGCAGTGAAATACATTTAAGCCCTCATTCTGCCGAGCTTTTGAACTACTTGTCATTCTGACCAAGGGTTGCAATGATATATTCTCTGTGGAGCACCTGTCAGCAATTGAAATTTGTGCTCAAATCTGTCTATTCCATTAGCATTTCATAATCCTCAATACTGAATGCTTCAGTGTTTAAAGCTGATACTGTGCAGGTGGGAGAGAGATCACTCAGGAATCTTAAGGTCAGTTTTATCTTAGGACTGCCTTCTTTTCTGAACCTAGTGAAAGCCATTTATAACAAAGGCAGGAAAATGCCAGGGCACTGTAAAGAACACTCACATTCACAAAAGCCCTCAAACCTGCAGCTTACAAAGTAGATTTTCCTAATAAGCCTGTAGAAAGCCACAGCACTTAGAAAGCCATAGATCAATGCCAGCTACTATATTACTTTATATTGCCAATACCAGACACCTGCAGTGAAATCTTGTTTTTAGAGTACTTTTTTCCTCACAAATTTGTATTTTTGGATAAGATATTTTATACCAAATTACCTTCCACAGTTATGGCTTTGTACCCCAACTTGCAAGTCACAATCTAAACACATAGTTATAATTGGCAATATTTAAAGAATTCTCTAACTCACCAAAGGAAATATAAACTAACATTTATTTTGAAAAAGCAAAGGAAGGTAATATTTGTTCTTTTTTTCATATATTTTTATTGTAATTAATAGAAGTGTTACATGATATTTTCCAGATACATTTGTTCTTGATATTTTCTTTTTCTCTTAAAATAAACCAGCTAATTGCTCTGAATTTCCCAGTATGTTTGGACTGAAAGCTTCTTAACTCACCAGCCAGAAGGATTTTGAGTGCATATATTTCCTCTTTCTATGGTAATTCTATATCCCTTAAATAAAAGATTGAAAATTATATATTAAAAGAATGACTGCTCTTATCTGAATAATGTCATGATATGTCACCAAGCTGTTTTTCATAATACTACAGCTGCCATTTTAATTACATAAAACAGTAGTTAAAGGACAGGCTTAGAGATATCAATCTCAGCCTGAAAGATGTCCCTGAGTTTTTTCTTTTTCTTTTTCCTTTTTCTGGAGACAAAGGCTCTACCAACTCCATTTCTGGTTTGGGTGTGGTGTGGAGTGGGGTGGTTAATTGGAAATAAGAGTCTTGTGGACTTTCCTGCCTGGCTAGTCTCAAACCATCATCCTCCGATCTGTTTAGGTTTATAGATGACAGAAATGTTTTTAAAAGGAGAGCTGGAGTTGGGTGTCAGTGTCTTATGTCCATAACTAGCTATTCAGAAAGCTGAAATAAGAGAATTAAGGTTCAAAGTCAGCTTGAGTAAGAAGTAAGACATACCATATAGCCAAAAGCTAGAGGTGAATCTATAGCTCAAATTGTTTGTCTAGACAAAATGCTTAGGGACAATGCTCAGGACACCTGAGTTCAAGCCCCAGGACCAGCACAGAAGAAAAAAAGCAAGCAAGCAAGCAAGCAAGCAAGAAAGAGGGAGAGAGAAAGAGAAAGAGAGAAAGAAAGAAAGAAAAGAAGGAAGGAAGGAAGGAAGGAAGGAAGGAAGGAAGGAAGGAAGGAAGGAAGGAAGGAAGGAAGGAAGGAAAAGAAAGGGAGAGAGGGAAACAAGGAGGGAAGGAAGGAAAGGAAAGAGAGAGAGCAGGAATTTATAGTTTGATTTGTATGTGTGTGTGATTGCATTCATACATATACATTTATGTTTCAAAGAATCAGACCAGTATCAATTTTCATGTAGTTAAAACAACTTCATGTGCTTTGGAATGTTCCTCTATATTTGATACATTCTTACTATGAGATGACTTTTGAAGGGTATTTGTTTGAATGTTTGGATACACAATTTTTACCATGCATAAAAATCAGCACTTTAAGGAAGAAGAACTTAACACTGGCAGTCATTCAGATGCAGGCTGCTAACTCCTCAAGGGGCAGATAATAGTTTTCAGGACTTCATAAATAATGCAAGATTTTAATGCTACTTTCCTTTGAAAATGTTTCTCTCCTAATAATATTCTGCACAATACATGCATCCTCCTAGCTTCATGAGAGCCCACAAAATCTGAAGGAGGATGCAAGACCACAGGCTGTGTATGAAGCATTACCATGCAAGACAAACATCTTGTCACAGTCCAGGATACTCTCCCTCATGCTGATCCACTACCAAAAGATTCTCTTCAGTGAGTGTCAATCAGTTTTGCAACAATCAAACCAAATATCTATCTTTTTACTGAGTTCAATATCTAATTCAGACAAAATTGTCCAGCAAATGCTCACTGTTTCGTATTTTCAAAATCCATTTCTGTTTTCTCAAGAACAACAAAAGAAGCCTTTCAATATTTTTAAAAAAGTAACCTTTCATCTTAGTTACTCAGGAGTTTCAGTCTTTGTGGATTATATTTCCAAGCCAACCTGGGGAGAAAAGTGTGTGAGAATCCATTTTTATTAACTGGCACAAAAGCTGGGCTGACACATAGCTGAAGGTGGAGAGCACCAGCCATGAGCAAGAGAGCTGAATGATAGTGCCAGAAACAGCTTTTCTCCACATATCTAATTACAATCTAGATTCATTCTTGAAATGCAGTTATAAGAGCAAGACATGTGACGGTTTATTTAAGTCAGTCATCAAAACCCTGGGGGTAAAGATGTAACTCAATGCTTATCCACCCATCTTGAGCAAAAAAGTCAAGTGAGAACATAAAACTGAATTCAAGACTCAGTACCATACTCACATACACAACACACACACACACACACACACACACACACACACACACACCACACGTTGACTACTATACATTGTTACTAATATCAGCATAGTGTAAGATAACATTATTTACTTTATTCCTATCTAAATGAAACTCTTACTTATTATCAGTAATTTTCTAAATCTTCCTATCACCTTAACTAGTAACTCCATTCTATTTCTGTCCTTTCTTCCTTCTTCTTTGTTTCTTTTATTCTTTTATTCTTTCTTTCTTTCTTTCTTTCTTTCTTTCTTTCTTTCTTTCTTTCTTTCTCTCTCTTTTTCTTTCTCCCTTTCTTCCTTTCTCTTTTTATTCCTATTAGGTCTGCAATTAGGACTCAAACTTACTACCTGATGCTGTACCAACTGAATCATGCCTCTAACCCTCTCGTCCGTGCTTTCTATGAGTTCAGTCTTTCTGTACCCACTGATGGGCCAAACCATATATTTGTTTTTCTGTGACTGCCTTATATAGGTGAGCAGATTATCTTTAGATTTATTCATGTTTGAAATTGACAGGATTCCCTTTTTTATTAAAAAAATTATTAACATTGATTTTTACACCATATTTCAAATGACATGTTAAACAAGTATTCAAGAAGGGAATGTCTATATACAATCTGGAACTTAGATTTTAGAACATAATTAAAATTAGGGTTATATCATAGATACATAATATTCTATGTAATAAAACATGTCTATAGAGTCATAGGTTTTTATGTCTATGTAGTTGTGTTTATATTTCCAATATCTTGCCCATAGCATTGAGAATGCAAATATTGAGTCCTCACACTTGTACTGTTTGGATCTAATAGCCTCATATTAAGGATACCATGTGCCTTTTGTTCCTTGGTCTTGACTTATCTCACTCAACATGATTCGTTCTAGATTCATCCACTTTCCTGCAAATGCCATTATTTTATCTTGTCTGTTGGCTATGTAGAATTCATATATATATACATATATATACATATATATATATCACATTTTCTGTATCCATTCATCTGCAGAAGGGCATCTGGATTGTTTGCATCGCCTGGCTATTGTGAATAGTGCAGAGATGAACATAGCTGAGCAGGTGTTCTTATCATATCTTGGGTTATGATGTTCAGGATAGATGCCCAGGAGTGGTATGGCAGGATTGTCAATTTTCAGTTCTTTAAGAACCCTCCACACTGCTTTTCAGAGTGGCTGAACTAGTTTACAATCCCACCAGCAGTGCAGTACAGTTCCTGAGGATTCCAATTTTGAATATGGCATCATATTCACTACAGATATGAATCACAATGTTTTTTATCTATTCACTTATTGATGGATGTTGGGATTCATTTTGTATCATCGCTACTGTGAATGGTGAGATAGTCAACATGGGAGCCAGCAGTCTCTTCAGTGTGTTCTTTGTATTTCTTTGTCTAGTCTAAGTCATATGAAATTTCTCAATTCTGCATATGATTGTGCAGAATTATTGGCTTCAATAATTTCCATTACCACCAATTGTGTGCAAAATTTATTTTTCTCCATTTCCCCTCCAACAGTTGATATTATTCATTTTTTTCATAAGGCGATTCTAACAAATTTCAAGTTATATCACACATTTTCAAATCTATATTGCTTAATAGCTATTAAGCAATTTTCAATGTGATTTTCAATGTACTTTCATGTATCTTTTGGCCTCTCATATGCATGTGTTGGAGAAATGCCTTCTATTTACCCATTTATTTTTTTATTTTTTTGCCCGTCTTGGGCTTGAGCTCAGGGCCTGAGCATTGTCCTTGGACTTTCTTAAGGCTAGAGCTCTACCACTTGAGCCTCGGCACCATTCCGGCTTTTTTGTATGTATGTGGTACCGAGGAATCAAACCCGGGCCTTTGTGCATGCTAGGCAAGCACTCTTACCACGAGGCCAAACTCCCGGTCCCTCTATTTACCCACTTAAAGAGAGATTATTTTGTTATCATCAAACTGATTTTTTTTATTCATTTTGGATATAAATTCCTTTTAAGATGCACGGTTTCTGCATATCCTGTGAATTGTCTTTTTTTCATAGTGGCAACTGTCTTTTACTCAGTTACTACAATTGCTAGTTTCTTTTTCTGTGAAGAAGCTGTACAGTTTGATACAATCTCCCCTTTTGGTTGTTGCTGTTGTTGTTGTTGTTCATGAGGCTTGAACTCTGGGCCTGGGTGCTGTCCCTGAGCTTCTGCAGCACTTCTAGTGCTTAACTGGAGATAAGAGTATCATGGCATGTCCTTCCTGGACTGGCTTTGAACTATTATCCTCAGTCTCAGTCACCTGCGTAACTAGGATTACAGGTGTGAGCGGCCAGTGCCTGGCACCATTAGTTTATTTTTTTATGCTCTTTGTTTCTTCTTTCTGTATTCTTTCTTAAATTATTTTTCTCTTCTGATTATATTTTTACATAAATAGTTCACAGATTCTTTCTGTCACTTATCATCTTCCTATTTTCATTAAATGATTTGTACAGATTTTCTGTGGTTCCCTGAGATATCTTAGATAATTATTTTTTACTAACAGGAGAGTCTACATCTCCATATTTTGTATTCAGCTCCTTGAATATTGTGTTATTCTTTGTTCATGCTATGCCTCCTTGGTTTTGTATGTTTTTTTTATGGTTATGTATTTGAACAAGGCTCTTATATTAAGTTTCTGCAGACTACTTTTTCTAGAAAAGCACTGTCTAGAGATTTTGGGCTGGTTTTCTGATGTGCTCTTCAAGTTAGCCTGGCTTGATGCCTAGTACAGCTGGTAAGCAGACCTAAAGCCTAGGGCTGCTGAAGCCAACCTGGCACTAGAGCAGGCCTGGAGATTGAGTGTGCTGTCATGGCAGGAACCCTGGGCTACAGCATGTAGCCAGCTGTACCCAGGTGCGTTTGTAGCAGAGGCTGTAGGGACTTCCTGGAATCTGTGGGTGTAAGGAAGTTCCTTGTACTGGATTTTCCTGGGCACACACTATACTGAATCCAAAGTAAATTCCTAAGCACAATTTCTTCTTCTTTTCCTCCAAACAGGGAGTTTTTTTCCTCTGTGTCCCTCTGCCTAAGTTGAGATTGGGATTCAGGTGAAGTGAATGAATCCCTGATGCCTTTTTTCCACACATCTTTCATTTTATCCTCCAGCCAGATATTCATCTGGTGATATTCAAATGGTTGCTGGGGTTATCTGTATGCAGGGAATTTAGTGTGCAGTAGATGGATATTACTATACAGGGACAGACACTTGACAATTGTATACCACCATTTTATTTTACATCTATGATTTTAATAAAGTAAATTCTAATAAAATAAAGCTTTCTCTATTTATAATTATTTCCTTGTTACTTTCCAAATATATGAAGTTTGTTCACATATACTTCTGTGTAATTCAATCTCCCTTTAATATTTGTGCGTGTGTGTGTGTGTGTGTGTGTGTGTGCACGTGCACATATGTGTCCCAGTACTGGGGCTTGAAATCAGGTCCCCTGTACTATCTCTGAACTTTTTTGCTCAATACTAGCATTCTACTGTTTGAGTTACATATATTCTTCTGGTGATTCGTTGGAGATAAGACTTTCCTGTCCAGGCTTGCTTTGAGCAATGATTCCCAGATCTCCTTGGGAATCTCCTTGGTAGCTAGCATTAAAGGCTTGAGCCACTAGAGCCAGGTTTTATAACAATAACCTTGACTAATAAGAGTTTGGTAAATAGGAGGATCTTATATCAAAGCCTTCTCACAAGTATAAGTCTAGATTCAAATGCTTTTTAATGTGAATACTAATGAACAATTACAAAATAAATAAGATTAATCTTAAATTATTTTAGGAAAATAGAAAATCACACACATTTTGCAACTATTTTTATAAAGCAAAACATACAGGGATGAAACAAGGGAAAAACCAATATATTAGTATTTTGAATTCCATTAAGCAAAAATGTTGAATAAAACTGTCAGAAAACTAATACAGCAAAAGAGAAAAATGGTAAAACTTCACTCCCAAACATGGATTGTAAAAATATTTTTGAAAACACTTATGAAATGAAAAAATGAATGTGTAAGAATTAATATCAGAATATCTATTTTTGGGAAGTGAGAAGAATGTGCATCATTAAGATACTATTTCACCCAAGTTGATTGATAAATCAAGGCAATCCACACTGGCATCTCAATAAGTTTGCTTTCTTTCTTTCTTTCTTTCTTTCTTTCTTTCTTTCTTTCTTTCTTTCTTTCTTTCTTTCTCTCTCTCTCTCTTTCCTTTCCTTCCTTCCTTCCTTCCTCCCTCCCTCCCTCCCTCCCTCCCTCCCTCCCTCCCTCCCTCCCTCTCTCTCTCTCTCTCTCTCTCTCTCTCTCTCTCTCTCTCTCTCTCTCTCTCTCTCTCTCTCTCTCTCTCTTTCCCTTCCTTCCTTCCTTCCTTCCTTCCTTCCTTCCTTCCTTCCTTCCTTCCTTCCTTCCTTCCTTCCTTCCTTTCTTTCCTTTCTTTCCTCCTTTTTTTTCTTTCTTTCTTTTTTGCCAGTCCTGGGTTTGAGCTCAGGGCCTGAGCCCTGACTTTGGACTTTCTCAAGGCTAGAGCTCTTCCACTTGAGCCTCAGCACCACTTCCAGGGTTTTTTTTTTCTATGTATGTGGTACCCAGGAATCGACTCCAGGTCTTCGTGCATGTTAGGCAAGCACTCTACCATTAGGCCAAACTCCTGGCCCCAGCTCCATAAGCTTTCTTGTTACTCTTTATTAGCTAAATGACTTTCATGAAGCCATCCTATCCTGAAAGCTATCCTGAAGAATCGACAGGATGGAGGCTTTCCATTCATTTATTCCAAGATTCTCGCTAAAATCACTGTAATTACTACATGAAGTCAATGACATAGGGTTTATAAATAGTAGGTTAAAAGTGAAGCAGGGACCCAACTTGTCCAGTACCGGCAAGCCTTCGTCTTCAGCCCAGGGGGAATCACCAGGCCTCCAGCCTCTTACTGAAGATGAGTGATAACCCAGACATGTCTGAAATGGAGAAGTTTGACCGATCAAAATTGAAGAAAATTAATACTGAGGGGGGACAAAAAACCCAACCACTCTTCCCTCAAAGGAAACTACCCAGCAGGAGAAGGAATGTATCCAAGCATCCTAAAATGGGGATATCCTCTTAAGAACAAGCTCAACACCAGCTGGGAGGCTTGTTTTTTTGTTTTTTGTTTTTTTTTTTTAAATTATGTGTAGCAATGTGAGACACCTGCAGATGGTTCCCCCACCATGTTCCCTGAAAGGTCAGCAGTAGCCAGGTTCCCGTAAGTTTGTTTTTAAAGGGAAATTCCAGACAGCAGATGCACATCACAGTAATCTCACCCTTGATGGCTCTGTGTGTAACACAGAAAGCCACTTTTAATCTAGTAAATGCTTCATAATCAATAAAAAGTTGGATGCTTTTGCAAAAAAATAAAGCAGGAAGAGAAGTCCCAATAATGAACATTTTCATGAACACGTCTACATATATGTTCCATTTCCTCTGCATTGATATTTGAATTTTGACAAGAGTCACAACACTGTTTAATTATTTAATGTTTTTTGTTGCTTATTTTATCTAAATAATTAACCAATTTGTTAGTTTCCGGTATTGCTATATGTGATTTTCTTAGTCAATTCTGACAAACAAGTCTTAGAGAAAATCTTCTGCAACTTTTCTTATAAAGTCACATTTATTGGACAAAATAAACAGGTAACAAAGAAAAGTGTCTATGACTACTTTACAAGTTATCTTTTCTCATTGAATAGTTGATGAAAGTGTGAAAAAGGGGGGAAATGATGGAAGAGTTAATATTGATCAGGATGCATTGTACTAGTTATCTAACGTACGAAATTGTAACATATTTATACAATGAGTTGGCAATAAAAATTAGAAAAGAACATGACATCTTTTAATATTTGTAATTGTTGGATTCTTAAAAACAAAATGAACAAATGAAAGAAAAAGCCCAAATCAAAAATGATTAAACATACAAGATTTTTGTCCTGGGCTTGAGTGTGAAGGAAATGAGTAAAGGGTAGAAGCTTCCTAACATGATCCATACAGGACAAGTATTGAGTAGGATAGAAAAGAAAAGAATGGATAAGAAGACCTCAGACCAAAGTGAAATTCTGTGAATACACAGATAAGCCAATGAGGGGTTGGAATTCAAATTTCTACAAGCTAGAGCATGCACTTTGTATAATCATTGAGCTTATTCTCTATACTGATAGTTTTTAAACAGTGGTAGCTCTGAACCCCACAAACTATTCCAGTAAATGAAAAAGCTTCTCAATACTTTTTCAGGCTAATCCATACCAGAACTCCAAGTTTCAAAATATTTGTAAATTAGAATATTAATTTTGAATTTGCAGATATGAGTGTAGGTTGACTTAAACCACACACTCACCTTTCCACTCTTGTTTGGTAAACCATTTCTCCATTTGCCTTTTCTAAAGTAAAATTAAGAAAAAAATGAATTAATTCAGTAGTATTAGCTAGAATTCCCATCTGTACAGTGGATCTCAGGACAACTACTGTAAGTAACTTGTTCCTCAGACACCACCTAAACCCCATCCTCTTTTTTAAAATTTGATTTTATTGGTAAGGTGATGTACAGAGGGGTTACAATCACATATGTAACATTATTTCTTGTCAAACATTGTTACCCCCGTCCCATCCCCGTCATTTTTTGGCTAAGCCATTTTCTAATTAGGTCTCGGAAGCTCCCTTCTTTCTGAGAGTCTAAGCCCTTAGCAATCACAACTTTCCCCATTAAAGGCATTTTTGCACACACATTCGCAGCTATTATGAAACCAGTGTTCTCAGCCATATAGAAAATTACTAGAAAATAGGCATCTTTGAGCACCATTCCTGGTTTAATCGTTGGAAGCAGGTTAAGAGGGCTATGGCTATATCTCTTACCAAGTGGGTCAGCAAGGGTTGCAACAGCTAGAATTTTCAGTCAACCCTAGTCCCTTTATCAGGTATTTTACCTGAATTTCTAGGAAAAGCATCTTCATGGCTAATCGTCTCGTCAATGACCATGAGATTACAAGGATGAGTTCAATTCTTCAGAGAAACTCGAGTTGACAAGACAGTATGAGAACTTGGTGCAAATTTGGCTTGCTTAGGGGAGTCCTAGAACCACCTGCTTCTGGATTTCTCATTGGACAAATAATCATTTGCTCTACTTAGGAGAATTATGCTTAGAAATAAGAAAAAAGGCTCAGAATGGCTTTAACAATGTTCCTGGGCATCCACAATTTGCAGTTAAGAAAACCGGTTGCTGGTTTTCTTTAGTAGCAGAGCTTGCTTGCCTTGTGTGATGACTTGATATGGATCAAAGTTTCATGGAGAAACTCAAATATTGTTGTTTCTTTTGTTGGCTTTTTAACTGTATTCTTTTGTGTTTTCTTCTTTAATTTTTTTTCTGATACTGGTGATCAAACCCAGGATGTTGAACTTGCTAGGTAAGTACTTTGCCACTGAACTACATCCCAGCCCAGTTTCTTTTTTTTTAATCCCATTACTATTCTTATTGTGTGGGCCCATTCTTGTAACTTTTCTTAATACACACAAAGGGCTATATGTGGCATCTACAAGATTCCATTCCATTTCCACAGGAAAAAAAGTAAAGGAGCAAAACACAGGTAAACTCATGCCTACTTAATTCCTCTTCCAGAATCTGTGCTGAGAGTTTATATTCAGAGGGATCTCACTGAATTTGCAATTCATTTCTAGTCACAAGAAAGTGATTAAAGTCTGTTCTATATGATAATTACAACTGTCAGCCTGTATTGACTGACATTCATTCTGAGTGGGTATTTCAGTCCCAAACATATTTAAGTGACAAGTGATTACTAGTAAGTATTATTAATAATTAATCCTATGACTGTTAGAAAATAGAACATGGAATCAGAGTGGAGAACCAGAAAATCTGAGTATACTGATTTGTCCATATGGATGAAGAAGTATTGAGAGATGTCTCATGTTGATGAAATAACAGCAAAGAGACTTAAAAAAACCCACAAGACTGAGATGACTTTATTTTATAAGAGAGTTCATGAAATAGGCAGATATGACATTCATCACTTACAGGAAATGGAGCCAGGGAATTTCCCATTTTATTAAAGAATTTATTAACATTGATTTTACATCATATTTCAAATGACAAGTTTAACAAACAAGTATTCAAGAAGGGAATCTCTATATACAACTGGAACTTAGACTTTTAGGACATAATTAAAATTAGGCTGAGGGTTTGTATGTCATGGATACATATTGATCTATGTAATAAAACATTATATTTCTAGAGTCGTAAATTTTTATGTCTATGTAGTTGTGTTTATATTTCCAATACCATGTCCATAGCATCGAATACTTGGCCTATTGGTAGAGTGCTTGTCTAGCATGCACTAAGGCTTGGGTTCCTCAGTATCACATACATAGAAGAAAGCCAGAAGTGGTGCTGGGTCTCAAGTGGTAGAGTTCCAGCCACAGGACAGTGCTCAGGCCCTGAGCTCAAGGACCAGGACTGGCAAAAAACCCAGGAATTTTCCATTTTAAAGGGGGAAAAAAGAAAGACAGTGAAAATAATTTGATAAAAAAAATCCAAGTATCTTCTAAATGGGACAGCTAAAAGAAGATACTATCATGGTACTATGTTGATTATATTTTAATAATAATATTGAATTGTATAATATCTTAAGGAAAGGCAAGAAACACTGAAAGAAGGAATCACCTATCATAGATTATTTTTCTGAAATGTGAGAATAGGCAGAGTGAAAACATGGACCAGAAAAATATAACGTTTATTTATCTTAAAATATATTATTGTTACCGTGAAATTGATATACAGAGGGATTATAGTTACATGTATCAGATAATGAGTACAATTTCTTTTGAACTCTGTCTCCTTTCCCTTGCTCTCTCCAAGTTTTTCCCTCCCATCTCTACCCACAAACTATACAGTTCATTTTCGACATAGTGTCTAGTGGGTACCACTGTTGTATTTGTTCACCCTTTCTTCCACCTTTTCTATGTCCCTTCTTAACCTTCTAAATACAAGTTAATTAACAAACAAGACAAAAGGAAAAGAAAATAATAGCAGCCACAACAGTAACCAAAGTATATCTCTTGTTTATATGATCATATGCACATGGCTCGAGCATTTTTCAACTACTGCTATGCATATCTTCCTTTGGATTCAATGTGTGAGTGTCCATCATGTAATTTATCATGTCCCAGTGTGTTCATGGTTTCCCTCATTTATGGTAACTAGAATGTGCTTACAAATCTACAAGTAAGCTCACTTAATGTTTAATGTATACACACATTCATATATATCATTTATTTTATGGTATGCTACACTGTATTATGCTATTCTTTCTTCAAAAGCAACATTTTACACTTTAGTGAAAACTTTTAATCAGTGAAGAAAATCATCAAATGGTGTCATGGATAATGAACATATGTTTCATCTTGCTTTTAAGCAATCATTTAGAATTCTTCATATACCCCCATGCCTGTCCCATGGCATTGGAATTTAAATGACTGGCAAGAACTTAGTGAATTATTTAATATTAGACTGCTTTGAAGTTTGTGAGTAGATGGAAGCTTTAAGTTCCCTTTCTTTTATTTAAATTTATTTAAAAATGTGTGGTTTGGGATTAGCATATTCTGTCAGTTCTAGATTAATGCATCTATAGCCTTTGAAGGAAGTGTTATAACAAACCATGAATGATTATTTCAAGAATGAACTATTAGGCAGAACACTGAGGAGGCCTAGGTGAGGCATTGTTTGGTCACTCATTCATACCAGTGTGTCCTTCAACTTGACTTGGAACGTGGAATCTGATTGTGTGCCCAAGGCAGTCAGCCTTTCTCATCCCTGCCTGTCATAGGATGTGTTTTCAGAGATTCTGGCACTGGGCCTCAGTGGTTGAAATGCTACCCAAAACCCTTGAGCAGTGCCTAGAGTCGCTTTGTCTGTGCTGTTCTTCGAAGCTCCCTTTTGGAGCTCATGCCCCTTCCTTCCTCTCAGTTCAAGTCTACCAGTCAATGCACTTGAAAATGGAGAGCCCCACTAAGCATATTCTGAGGGGGCCACTTTGCTTGGCCTGCCATAACCCTCCATAGCTCCTGTAGCCTCTGAGCCCACTAGATGACCTCACTGCCCTTCCTAGATGGCATTGATTCATTTTAGATTAGCTGGCTCACCCCAGCCTGTCAGGAAGTTGTCAGCAGGCATGCCTACCCTGGAACTTTTAGTTTGGTGGACTCTGCTAATCATTTGTCTCCATGTTAGACGTAGTTTTGTTTGTTTTGTTTGAAGTAACTGAATGTAAATAGCGGGAGGAAGAAGCAAGGTGTTCACACTTGTCTCCAACATTGCCCACTGGGCTCCTTCTAGGGTGGGGGCCTTCGGAAGGAGGTCAAGAGGAGCTCCTGTCCCCATTTCTGTTGTCTTGGGTAGCACTGTGTCCGAGTCATAGCAGACTAGACCACATACCAGTTCCTTTGTAGGCATGGATGTGCATTGTTAACCCATCTTTTTTTCTGTTTTCATTCATCCAACAAATATTTATTGAAGGCCTGAGTTCCAGGCACTATGCTGGGTAGTGGGGATGCCACTGGATCAGACAGACAAGGTGACTTCCAGTGGGGCAGACAGATGATAAGCAAGTAAGCAAATAATGTAGTTTGAGATAGTGATTAAGTGCTATGAAGACATAAACTAGGGTGGTATGTAGTGGGGGGGTGGGGGGGAGAGTATTCACCAGGGTCCAGGGCAGCAGCTGGCCTTGCTTAGGGCACCTGGGGCCAGGTGGAGAGGATGTCAGGCCACAGTGCAGGTGCTGCTTGCTGGGGACAGGAGGGAGGCGGGCAC
The DNA here is from genome assembly GCF_031878675.1 of Megascapheus bottae. Lineage (NCBI taxonomy): Eukaryota > Metazoa > Chordata > Mammalia > Rodentia > Geomyidae > Megascapheus > Megascapheus bottae. The sequence goes on along the minus strand of NC_143521.1, from coordinate 5,894,241 downwards.
TGGCATTGGCGTGGGGAGGGAAGATGCTGGACTGCCCGGTATCTTGACTTCTGTAGACCTGTTGTTTGTTTTGACTTGGTTTTGCTGATTATTACAAACTTAAATGGAGGAACTCAAGGAATGTTTAGAAGACCAAAAGTCCCCAGTGACAAGAACAAAAAGTGACCAGTTTTTAACATTGTTTCTCTTCTCATTCCCATTCTCATGTGTGTCCCACATATAGTCCTTTTGCTCAGGAAGTCTTTGGGGAAATTAAGGACCTGTGAAGTGGGCAGTCAGGTGGTGGCATCTATCGGCTGTCTAAGAGACTGAGATGGCTTCTCCAGGTGGCCATGGCAGTGCCACGATGACCCTCAGGGTCATCTTCATGCTGGAATTGGCTCTGGTCACCTGGAAGGGGGGTTTTGTGCAGAGATGGAATGAGTGGGCTGAGGCCAGTGGGAGACCAAGGTTGTCCATCACCTCCTGGATCTCCGTACCTACACCTCTGCTGACAGGCTCTGGTTTGCCTCCACCCCTGCCCTGTCCAGAGCACCGGGCACAGGTACCAGCTGCAGCCACCCCAGGCCTGAGGGCCGCCACAGCAATTTACTGTAGTGTCTTATCACTTCATGTCATGATAGCGTGGAGCGTTAGAGAAAAGCCTAGACTTTTAGTTAATAGAGAGCCAGTTGAAATACCATTGGTAGAATTTTAGTTTTAGGATAAATTGGTTTGATTTTTAGCTTTATTACTATTAGATATGTGAGCTTGGGCAAATTGTTTTAATCTTTTGAGTCTAGTTCTCACAAAATGAGGACATTAGACTAAATTTCTGAGTTTCCAGCTAGTCCTAGAGTTCTATATTTCTACATAGTTGAATTATTTTATCATGCTGTTGCTGGGAAAATGACTAACACTTTTGAAGCTACTAATTTTATGTCGAGCTTTAAAGTCCATAATTGTTATCTTCAGAAAATATTATTTGACCTACAGTATGTCCAAATCGATTTAATAAAACCACTTTATAACAGGAAAAAAAAGAATGAACTATTAGACAAAGATCGTCATATATTCGCCTTACTGTTTCCAAAACAAAACAAAATAAATAATATAAAGCATCTCTGTGAGTGCCATAATTGTTTTTTATTCTGAACTCAAATAAAGCTATTTCTGTCAAACTTGACTTCGTTTTTCTTTAGGTGCCCAATGTCCTTTTCTGCAAATTTTGGAGGTTAGACTGTTCAGACTTTCTATTCCCATTTAGTAATTCTTGCAAATTGTGGCAGTAATTACTTTAATAACTAGTTTTTAGTTTTATAATCAGGATTGAATTTTCATGACATTATTGTCTTGTTCTAACACAAAACAAGCTTTTAAAATGTGAAGGAACAGTTGCACACAATCTGATTTAGTCATTCAAAGTAATGTTTTTGTTATAGTATCTCACTTTGTTATCTGATATATTGAATTGATTTGTATTTGGTTATTTGAAATTTGATAGGGAAGGGGGGAAAACCAAGATGGGTGGGCGGTGTGGGGGGGAGGGAAATGGGTACCAAGACATGTGAAAGGGTATCAATGTATATGAATTAATGCACCTTCTATCTGGCAAATATCATGTAACCCTTTTACTAATTACAATAAAAAATGCAAAAAAAAGAAACAGTAGCAACAGAACCCCCCCAAAAAATAATGTTTTTGATTTCATGTCTTAACTCAGATCCTACTTTTCTATATTTAATTTTGTACTTAAATATTTTGGAACTCTGTCTACTGGCAAGTGTTTGGAATTCTAATGTCGAAGTTACCCACATTGACACTTGCTAGAAAACAATACATGTACATCAAACAAACACATGACTTCAAAAATAATAGCAGTAATAATAACTATAATGATTGTGACAACAATGCATTAGTTATTATTGCTAATTGCCTGCATGGTAGTGTTCTTTACTCTCTTTTACTAATTTTACTAACAGTATAATGTGTCCACTCTGACATGAAAATAAGTGATAGTTGGCACATCTATAGCTATTTTGCACCACATAAGAAAATTTTAAAATCCCAGATATAATGAGTCAATGATCTGGTTATCAATTTCTTTATCATGACTTGTATGTGCTGAATGCATTTGTTGATTTCTCCAGAGTAAATTACTTTTTTTCCTGCCAAATATAGTCATTAACACAAATTTATATTATAGATTTATGCACAGATTTAATGTGTAAACTTTCACTGGAGGGAAGAGTTAAACTAATGGTTCCATAATTCCCTCATGTGTATTAAAGATAGGAAAGGTTGCTTAAGTTCCATTCATGTAGAATGATTATAATCAGTAGTGTTACATATGAAAAATAAAATTCTAAGTAATATATATTTGTTTTTTCAGTTAGGAAGGGTAGAATTAGAACTGCAGAAAACACTGCAGAAAAGTGAGAAGACACTTTTGGGATAGAGGTTCAAAGGGAAGCACTGTGAGTTCTTTCTGTAAATATAACATACTTATACTTAACTGTCTTACTATTTTATGCTTTTTCTTTTTCTTTTGTAAAGGATTATCTGTAAAAAATTAAATTAACCAGAACTCTAGTGACAAAGTATATATGAAGAATATAAATATTCACAAGAAGAATAGATACTGCCACATTTGTACTTAGCCTGCCTGTATAAATTTAAGACAGATGGATATAGGATTTTAATGATAACTTTATTTTCAATTATCTGTAGCTGGACAAAGGTGGTACAATACAGCAAAGCCATTTATGAGTATAGTATATCTTGATCAGTGTCATTCCTTCAACCTTCTTACCCTCCTTTGACTCACCCTTTCTCTTACTTTTCTGTTTTGTGGTGTATACAATGTATTCCTGATTGCATTTTCCACCTTTCCCCCTCTTTATCTATCCCCTTTTCTACTCCACTTTATCTCATCCCTTCCCCTTCTTGGATGTACTCATTTTCTGATGCAGATTTGATGGGCTTTGACTTTGTCTTTCTGAAATATTATACTGTTTGAGCCACTATTATACCATTTGTAGCCACTTGCATACTACCCAGTTGTGTTTACTTATAGATTTATAAGCAGATATAGCTACTCCAAATGAGGAAAACCATGCAACCTTTATTTCTCTGAATCTGGATAACCTCATTTGATACTTTGTCTACATTTTTCCATTTCCTTATGAATGATACAATATCATTCTAATAGATTAATAAAATCCCTTGTGTATATATAGCATGTTTTATTGAGGCACTCTTCCATTGAGGGTCCCTAAGCTGACTTTATATCTTAACTATGGAAATAGTGCTACAATGAACATAGTTGTATGGATGGCTTTAGTAGAACTGGTTTTGGTTCAGCTTGGAAGAATAACCAATTTAGAGGCAATTCTTACTACTTAGGAGGTTAAGACCTGAGGATTGTGGTTCAAAGCCATTATAGGCAGAAAATTCAGGGAGACTCTTAAATCTAATTAATCAGAAAAAAAAATTGCTGGAAGCAGAGCTTGAGGATCAAGTGGTTGAACACTAGCCTTGAGCAAAAAAAACCCTCAGGAGTACTTTCTAGGCCCTGAAATAAAGTCCTAACATTAGCACAAAAAAGGGAAAAGATGAGGCATTATAGAAGGTTAAGAAAGATCTGAGCATGATGATTCATGCTTCTAATTCCTGTAGCCTGGAGCCCAAAATAGAACCACCATCAGGTCAAGGTAAGGCTAGAAAAACCTTTTTCACAAAAAGAAAAGAAATTGAGAAATGAAAGAAAGAGAGTAAGAAAAAGCAGAGGATGGGTTGGGAATGAGAAGGATAGGAATGAGAGTAGAATGGTGGACAGGGAAAGGGAAAGGATGGAGGAAAGGAAGGGAGAATTAGAGAAAAGAAAAATAGAGAAGAGAGGAGAGAAGTGGAGTAGAGAGTAAAGGAGAAAAGAGGGAAAGGGACAGGAGAGGAAGAAGATAGAATGTTAGCAAATACTTTGGGACATACTGCAGAACAAAACTGGGACTAAGTAGGATGTATTCTGATGTAAATAGTACTGTGACATATGGCTGACAAAAAAGAATATGAATCAGTAAGCCAGTCATGAACTTAAACTGCAAAGAAAGGCATGTGTACCCAGTATGGGCAGACAGCAGAAGTTGATCATGCTCCATACCACGTGGAGAAGGAAGTTTGTGCAAGAGCTGGATACCTGGAGTTTCTGGCTGCCTTCATGAGATTTCAGAAATTGACCTTTATGGCCCAGGCATACTTTATTGTTGGTCTAATGATTTGAGAAAGGGGGAAAATTTCCCAGAAAGCTTCCAAGAGCTGTACTGAGAAAGGATACAGGCTAGGCAAAATGATGAAATTTCATTTATCAATGTGAAATCTGATTATAAGGCCTTTTGCTCAATGGGTAAGAAAAAAATCAAGAAACCACTATCAAAGGTATGCAATCATTTATTTTTACCTTTCATACTCTCCCTTTTGATTTGTTCTGGAATATTTTGTTTGCTATTGTCCAAGTTATACATCAACAAAAAGTAAATTATCAATAGAAAAATTTATACTTTGTATTTACACCATTATTCAGCACTTGTAAATAGCAGTACATTTGTTTAGTGAGGAATCTAAGAAATACTGGAAATACATGTTCATTTAATTCTACATGTGCATTTAATTCTACTGGGACAGTGAAACACTACACAAAAATAATTCAGTTGTCTTTACAAGAGCTTAAAGTCAGGGTCTCATACTTGTTCAGCTTTCTTACAGTGGTCACTCAACCACTTCAGCCAAACTTCCAGCCTGGCTTTTGCTGATTAATTGGAGATGGAGCCTCAGATCTTTCTGCATGGGCTGGCTTAGAACACAGATCCTCTAGATCTCAGCATCATGCGTAGCTAAACTAACAAGTGTAAATCATCATCACATGGTTTATTTCACCTCTTTTTGTTGTTGTTTTGCCAGTCCTGAAGATTGCACTCAGAATCTGGGCACTGTCCTTGAGCCTTCTCAAGGCTTACACTCTGACACTTGAGCCAACAGCACCACTTCTGGGTTTTTCTGTGTATGTGATACCAAGGAATGGAACCCAGGGCTTTGTGCATGCTAGGCAAGCACTCTACCACTAGGACACCCTGTCCTTCTCATCTTGATATATGCATATTTACTAGTATTGCCCTTTACGTATAGTCACAAGAAAAAAATAGAGAAGAAAAATGGCGAGTTTCCTGTCTTTTTCCTTCTGTGTAACTGTTTTCAGTATGGGCAATTGATTAAGGCAGAGCTTTGATGTAGGAAAGCATGTGATGGAGCTCCTCAGTCAGAGTCCAGTGCAATGTATCATTTTGTTCTGTGGGATGTACACTGTGGTTTGAACAGGATGGGTGGACTCTTCACTCACTTTGAGTTGTGGCATGTGTTTTCAGCTTTGGGTTTGTGTAACTTCCACACATGCTGTGTATACAAAATTATGCACTCATGGGCATCACAACTACCAGATATGCACTAAACGGCCAAGAATGTGGATTGCTATCTAGTCATCTTGTACCACTGTTCTTCCAGCCTTCACATAGAAAACACAAGTTTAAAGATGAAAGATATTAAGACAACGAAAGGAGGCTTGGCTCAAGTGGTAATATGCTTGCTTAGCAAGTGCAAGACCCTGTGTTTAAACTGTAGCATAAATCAAGAAATTATCAGGAATATTATAAAAGGTGAACTACTAACCTCAGCATGAAGTTCTTCTAAATTTTAAGGATGAGACTAAATAGAAATTATGCCATGAAACCAGCTTCAGTACAAAACCAAAATGCATTCTATTCCCAGAATGTCAACAACAAAAACAAGGAAATACATCTTTGTTCAACCTGGTTGATTGACCATTGGGATATTGTCAGAGGAGGCAAGGTTGAGATTTCCATAGCATTAATGAAAAATACCCTAGCTTATTCATTTTGTTAGATACAAATATATAAACATTAATATATCAGACAAAATCCAAGGAGTAGTTAAGTTACCAGGTAATGAGTTCCTGGATTTTGATTTTGTTTTATTTTGCCTATGCTAGTTCTGGAGCTTGAATTCAGGGCCTACATGCTATGCTTGAGCTTTTTTGCAAAAGGTTAGCACTCTACCATTGAAGTCCCATCTGCCTTTTTGGTGTTAATTGGAGATAAAAGTTTCAGAGATTTTGTTGCATGATCTGGCTTCAATTCATGATACTCTGATCTTAGCTTCTTGAGTAGGATTACAGGTATAAGTCACAGTTTTCTAAACCACCAGGCTTCAGTTTCTGTTTTGAAGGAAGCTAAAGCATTATTTCAAGAATAATATATAAACAAAAAGTACACACATTCCTAAGACTGCTTCCTTGGACACTGTCAGGTAAGGCATACTGTAATCATGAATCAGTTTTGGATAGAAAGGAATTCCATCATCCTTTCTGGACACATCCTCTATATTCCAGAGTTTCATGTCTTTAAGTTAAATATCTCCATAATTTCAAAAGTCATAAACTTTAATGTTCCCAAATTTATACCAAGTTCAGTGGTGATGTTTTTGTCTTCTTTATGAGTTATTTTTTCTGAGATTCCAATTAATGTTACACTTAATAATTATTGGTTATATCCTTGCTATAGAATATAGTCTATTTAGGAATAGAAATATAATATTTTCACTTATGAGTCTACTGGGTCCATTTGCACTGCTTTAACAAGATTTTTTATGCTAAAATGAAGACTCTAGGATGTCTAAAGCCAAGCCAATAGGTATCTTGTCCAGAGGGACACCTGTGTGACTTCCAAGGCTTCAAGTAATCACCAAGCATTTTTCCCATATATTTTTATTATAATTAATAGAAGGGTTACATTACATTCGCCAGATGGAAGGGGCATTACTTCACATACATCGATACCCTCTCTCATGTCTTGGTCCCCATTTCCCTCACCAAGCGTTTTTTGTCTCATTCTCTTTTTTTGGTGGTACTGGCATTTGAAGTTAGGGCCTTGCACTCAACTATGTGAAATAGTAAACAATAAAAAATCACACTGTTAATTTTTACTTTGAAGCATTTCATCCTCACAGAAGCTTCAAGAATAGTACAAAAAATCATATATTCCATTTATTTAGATAACCCTTCCAGTTTTTCCAGCTGAGCCAGTAATGCTCGCTATGGAAAGTCAAGTGGTCCCATGTGAGGACATCAACTGGAAGTCAAATCCTTCCAGTCTTTTGTTGTTTTGTTTGTTTATTTTGTTTTTGTTTTGGTGCCCATTCTGGGACTTGACCTCAGAACCACATGCTATCATTTGGCTTTTTGTTCAAAGTTGGCTCTACCACCTGAATTACAGCCCCTACTTCTGGCTATATTTTATGGCTGCATTGAAGATAAGAGTGTTAGAAAATGGTCTGCCCAGGCTGGCTTTGAATCTTGATCCTCAGCTTAGAAAAGCTCTTGGGATTTAATATAATATTTTAAAAATTGTATTATTCTAAAATGAATAACACATGAATTTTTAAACTTTCCTAAGGGAAGTATATATTGCACTGTCTAGATGAAGGAAATTTAGCTTTCTAAATGAAAATGGAATAATTCTGTTTTTGGTTATATTATACTTGCTTACTTCAAGTTGTAACTGTTTCAGAGTATTATATTGATAATAGTTTCCATAGTATATGATAGTTGATTGTAACATGACTCTTTGAGTAAGGCAGAGTATGCGGTTTTACATGTGAGTAAACTGAGAAAGTGTTTTTTCTTAAATAAGATATATATATATGTTTAATAACATACTAAATAACTTAACTCCAAAACTAAAACAGAATCTTATGCTTTTCCTCGATATCGTTATGGCTTGAATATGATCTAAGAGTTCCTATAATAAAATTTATCTCCTTAATGAGGAACCAAGAGGTGGAAGAGAAGCCAACTAGAGTGCTCAGAAGCAGGGTCTCTATGAGGTGATAAAGATTCAGCATGATAAACTATTGTAACAATATGAGATAACCAAGGGACAGCAAAAGAGATGAGAGATAACATAGTACATTAAGGACAACAATCACTCATTATATGACTTTTGTTACTATATCCTGGAGGTCCTTTCATTTAGCGTTATTCTATATGGCCTTATGTATCTAGGTTTTGTTATATACATGCATATTTGGTTATTTGAAGTCGGACAGGGAAGGGAGGAAAACAAGATGAGAGGTGGGGATGGGGGGAGGGAAATGGGGACCAAGACATAAGAAAGGGTATCAATGTTCGTGAAGTAATGCACTTTCTATCTGGTGAATATAATGTAACACTTGTATTAATTACAATAAAAATATATGAAAAAAAACATGGCAGTAAGGCCAGCCCAAATAATAGCTGAATGTTGGTGGCTTTTAAAGGAGGATAGACCAGAAGAGTTACACACACACATACACACACACACACACACACACACACGCACGCATGCACGCGCGTGCGCTCATGCACATCATGCACTGTCTCTGTGCTCTCTGTTGCTTCCATGCACTACCCTGTACCACCTCTGTACTCTTCCATGAAAAATGTGTTGACCAGATGCTGCAGTTCCATGTAGAGCAGAGCCAGGAATCAAGGTGAACCTCTTTTCCTTATCCCTCACCCAGGCTGTGGCGTTATGTTACTAGTTACAGACTTGGAATGATCTAATGACCTTGCTCCTTGTTATTTTCTAAATAAACATTCTATAATCCTTAATCACCTTCAGTCTTAAGGCTGATTTCCATTTCCATAAATACAAATCATCATCAGTACCTCAGTAAACAGGTCAGCTTTGTATAACCTGAATTTTTCAACCTCCCATTATATAAAGCTTCATTCTCTATGTCCCTTGGTCACCTTCTCCCATTTAAGGCCCCAGTGTCTGAAAAGCTATTTATAATTTAGCATTTCTTCCTTTCTCTCTTCTTCTTGCTGCTGTCTTATCAGGTTGTTGGCAGGATGTCTAGATGGAAGTAGGCATTAACCTTAATCCTTTCAAGGGACATCCAGAATGTACAGGTGAAAAGACCATATTTGTAGGCAGTGGAGAATGCCTCCTAGGGACTCTGAGCCTTCTGATATTCAATCCCTTGTAGAATTCCCTCTGCCAAAGTGCTAGCTTGACTTATGTATCTAAAGAGATTATATCACACAATGCTGTGACTTCCATCTGGTCATGTATCTCCTTTTCTTAAGAAGTCAATGATGTGTTTCAGTTGATTTATGAATGGACCTCATAGAAAGGACCTGCAGTCTTAAAATATAGTCTGAAGAACCCCTAGAACCCTGCAGTGACCTTGGGAGTAGTGTTGCCTCTGAGGTGCCTTGAATTGGTTGTGGCTCTGATATCTTGGTTGGACCCTTGCAAGGATTCTAATCCTGAAGCATGCAGGAGAGACTCACTGCCTGACCTACATAAATTGGACCAATAACTGATTATTTCTTTAAATCAGTGTGTGTATTTTTTAATGAAACTGTAACTCTAAAACTTTGTACTATGTGAGTAGTGTTCCCTTATGAGAACCTAGCCTGCAGTGACTTAAAAATTATTTCCAACTTAGGCATTTTAATAGTGACTAAATGACCCCACCTCAGCTTGAATCATGACTGTTGGCTCCCTAGAGCGCATACAGTGGGCCTGTAGCTAAGATCCTGGGCAACAGTAGTTTTGGGAATCTATGGAAACATAACACCATTTCTCTTTACCTCTACATGTGTCAGTCTTGTGTTACCATCATAGGATATGAGAAATAAGTAATTTGTAAGAGAAAATACTTATTTTGTTTCATGGTTTTGTTTTATTTTGTATCCTGTCTAAGATCAAATGGAATTATTGCTTTTTCAGATGGCTACAGTGGATTGCCGTGATGAGGTAGGCAACTGCTTATCTCATGAGCCAGGAATTGTCAAGAAAATGACTCAGTCCCACAATCCTCTACAGGAACCCACCCCAACAACTACGACTACGAGCCTCTCAGTAGGCTCCACCTTGTGAATTTCCATTGTACCACCTAATTTACCTAATTGCGACACTGAGAACCAAACTTTAGCACATGAATCTTTGGAAGTTTAGTGAACTTGCAATTTATAATAACATCTCTTATTGGCTACAATCAGACATATCACCCCATCCAACTGCAGGCGAGCCTGAGAAAGCAAGAAAAATATAGATTATTTGGTAGAAACCAGTCTCTGACCTGGAGTAATAACAATGAGGATGCTTTAGAAGGGTGTGGCTCTTCTGTTTTGTGTTTACAATTCATACATACATTGTACTTAACTTCAAATCACAGAAGATTTACTAGTCTGATGTATGCATTGATTAAAATATTTAGTGTAACTAACAAGTCTAAGGAAGTTTTTTTGTTTTATTTTTGGGGGGGTGTTTTTTTTTGCCAGTCCTGGGCCTTGAATTCTGAGCCTGGGCACTGTCCTTGGGCTTTCTCAAGGCTAGCACTGGACCACTTGATCCACAGCACCACTTTTGGCTTTTTCTGTGCATGTGGTACTGAGGACAAGAACTCAGGACTTCGTGCATGCTAGGCAAGCACTCTACCACCAGGCTACATATTCAGCCCCCCAAAATGTCTTTTTAAGCAGCCTTTTTCTCCTACCCTTCTTCATTCCATTTCCTCTGGCCACGTCGACTTCACTCCAGTTCTCATTGTTCTTATATTTCTTTGCTACTCACTACATTTTACTTTATCAACTTTAAGTATTTCCTTCCCCAAGGCAGCAAATTTTGCTTTTTCAAACCAATAGACCCACTTCATTTCTGTTATCCTGATTTTTTATGTTTGCACTTGCATGTATTTCTGGAAAATTTCAATGTTTATTCATTCTTTTAAATTGGTATAGCTTGGGTGTTCTAACATGTCTGGATGCTCATGGTCAACTCTTCAGTACTAAGCAATCACACATTTTCATTAATATTTTTGACTCATCAAATTGAACCAACCCAATCTTCTAACTGAAAATTATAAACTGAAAAGATTCCTTAGGCCCTTCAAAATCCAATAATAGCTACTGTCACATGGGCAAAGAGGATAAACACGGGAATTTTCGTTAGAATGGTGCCTATGTTTTTAGGTAGAGAGGACTTCCCTCTGTGAGGGACTTGGCATAGAAAAATAGTTTGCTCCACCACAATGTGACTAAGGACACAGATTCTGCCCTTGGCTGAGTTCTCTGTGGGCAGCTCAGCAGAACACTGACCTACAGGGAGGATTCTAAGGAGGGGTGGATAACTCAGTTTCTTTCCTGACAAGATCAAATTTTTTTCCCATTAGAGTTTGGAGTGAAGAAAGTCAAAGACAATAGTGTACTTAAATCATACACTGTTTATTTCCTGAATTCTGCTATTGAATAGTTTCTTCTTCTTCCTTCTTCTCCTCCTCCTCCTCCTCCTCCTCCCCCCTTCCTTGTTCTCTTCTTCTTCTTCTTCTTCTTCTTCTTCTTCTTCTTCTTCTTCTTCTTCTTCTTCTTCTTCTTCTTCTTCTTCTTCTTCTTCTTCTTCTTCTTCTTCTTCTTCCTCTCCCTCTCCCTCTCCCTCTCCCTCTCCCTCTCCCTCTCCCTCTCCCTCTCCTTCTCCTTCTCCTTCTCCTTCTCCTTCTCCTTCTCCTTCTCCTTCTCCTCTTTTCTGTGCCAGACCTGTGGTTTGAACTCAAATACTTAAAGTTGATAACATAAAATGTAGTGAGTAGCAAAGAAATATAAGAACAATGAGAACTGGAGTGAAGTCGACGTGGCCAGAGGAAATGGAATGAAGAGGGGTAGGAGAAAAAGGCTGCTTAAAAAGACATTTTGGGGGGGCTGAGTGTGTGGCCTAGTGGTAGAGTGCTTGCCTAGCATGCACGAAGTCCTGAGTTCTTGTCCTCAGTACCACATGCACAGAAAAAGCCAGAAGTGGTGCTGTGGATCAAGTGGTCCAGTGCTAGCCTTGAGAAAGCCCAAGGACACTGCCTGGGCCCAGAATTCAAGGCCCAGGACTGGCAAAAGAAAAAAAAAAGACTTTCTTAGACTTGTTAGCCACACTAAATATTTTGATCAATGCATACATCAGACTAGTAAATCTTCTGTGATTTGAAGTTAAGTACAATGTATGTATGAATTGTAAACACAAAACAGAAGAGCCACACCCTTCTAAAGCACCCTATTTGTCATCACTCTAGATCAGAGACTGACTGGTTTGTACCAAATAATCTACTTTTCTTGCTTTCTCAGGCTCACCTGCAGTTGGGTGGGGTGATATATCTGGTTGTGGCCAATAGGAGATGTTATTATAAATTGCAAGTTCACTAAACTTCCAAACTTTCATGCCAAGCATAGTGGCTCACTCCTGTAATTCTAGCTACTCAGGAGGCTGAGATCTGAGGATCACTGTTGAAAGCCAGCACAGGGATACAAAGCAGAGAGACTCATCTCCAATTAATCTCTAGAAAATGGAAAGTGGTGCTGTGGGTTATGGGTGGGGAGGTAGCCTTGAGCGGAAGAGCTCAGGGAGAGTGCTCAGGCCAAAATTCAAGTCCCATGACTGCCACTTCCACCCCCCTACCCCCCCAAAAAGAAAAGTTCTGTGCCAGAACTTTGTCAGACTTCAGAGCCTACATGATCCTTTCTTCACTTATTTATCAAAAAAGTAACATGAAATATTCAGAATAAAAATCAAAAATAGGAAAATTTCCTCCCAGCTGATTATATAGTGTAAAATTGACTAGAAGGCAAATATTAGCATGGTAATTTGCAGTACATTCTCTTATTATGAAAGTGCTTTAGAAATTACTGAGGATATGTGTGTTTATAGCTTCCAGAACAAAAAAGGTAATGAAAAAAAAATAAACTTGAAACCCATAATTACTGTGGCCACACAAAATACACCAAGAACTGTGTTTTGCCCACATAGCAATGGCTATCTGTGCTTCATATTTTCCAAAGGGAATTTTGTATATACTTGCTTTCAGAGCTCTCAGGATGATACTTGGTCATTTGCAAATCCATGTTGACACAGGCCTTTCTGGAGTTGCCTATAATTCTATAGTAACTAAGAGCCTCTCCTGGCTTTCTTGGCTTCATCTGTTTGCTCTTCATTTTCGGCTTCTGCAGCAAGGACAGTTTTGCATAGTTTCAGTTCTTTCCATATACCCAGAAGCCAAATGGGGAAAAAATGTGTGGAGAATGTGGGAGTTCACTGCCAAGACTGAATGAGAGAATTGAGGCAAATTACTTGAAATACATGTGAAAACTTGTGATCTGTAAAAAGAAAAAGTAGTTCTCCTTAGATCTCTGTCTCATTTGAACTAAAAGGACTAGAAAAGATTGGTATCAGTTTCTTCTCATACATAAATCATTGAGTTCTGCTGTAGCTAGGAGAAAGGTGTCACTGAAGTACTTGTTTAAAAATAAATACTGCTTTTCACAGAAAGGCTAAATTCATTCTCCAGGGAGCTGTAGTCATGGCAATGACACTTCAGAACTAAAATCAACATTGCTTTCTCTTATGAAGGTAATTCCTCCATGGTGTATGTAAATACACATATTTTGTCTACTTAGCATTTAAATGATGAAATTAATGCTCATGATCATCGCTATCTGGACTTCTTTAACTTATTTTCTCCAAAACTCTTTGGTTTCCTTTTACCTATTCATAAGGTGTGACATTATTTTTTAATAAATTAACTACCACATCCAAGGCTAACCATTTTATGTTAGAAAACTACCTAATATCGAAGATAATATTTTGTTTAATACAGTTAATGAATGAGTATTTTTCTCTTTTATATTCTTTACACAAAACATTGTTTACATTGTGTCTCTGTGCTAGAGTGCTAACTTTGAAGTTAAGAGCATTTACAACGTCCAGTCCAGAGTTCAAGCCCCACAACTGACCAAAAACCAAAATGTTTGGTTTATATGTTTGTGATAAAAATTGCAAAATTGAAAAATATTAAAACATAAGTAGAATATAATGATGTTTCAAAACTTCCACAGAATCCATATAGCATGTGGCATATTCCTATATATGTTATAGAGCTTCCTTATTAAATATATCCAGTTACCTGAACTGTTTTCACATTTAATATACCATGTTCATTTCTCCTGCCAGTGAAATGTATAACTTCCTTAATAAAAACGAAATATCATTCCTGTCCTAGAGTTTATGCAACACATTCAATCATTTATTCTATGTTTATCCATTTGGGCCTGAGTTATATAATGCTACTCATGAATCATTATTTTAAATTGTACAGCATTTTTAATATTCTGCTTTGTAAAAGAAAGAATAATTTGTCATTTGTGAAGCAGTTTTTTGTCTTGATATTGTAGAAAGAAGAGCAGAAAATTCCATTAATGTGTTTTTTTTTTCTTCTGGAATTGTCTTGATATTGTAGAAAACAGAGCAGAAAATTCTATTAATGTATTTTTTTATTTTCTTCTGGAATTTAATTTCTAACATAATGTCTAACATAAGACATTTTTAATCTTCTGTAGAAAAGAAAAGAATGCCAAAAATAACTACTTAAGGGCCGGGAGTTGGCCTACTGCTTGCCTAGTATGCACAAAGACCCAAGTTCGATTCCTTGGTACCACATACATAGAAAAAAGCCAGAGGTGGTGCTGAGGCTCAAATGGTAGAGCTCTAGCCTTGAGAAAGTTCAAGAACAGTGCTCAGGCCCTGAGCTCAAGCCCAGGACTGGCAAAAATAAATTTAAAAAATCACTACTTAAAAAATACAAGCCAAGCACTGATGGTTCATCCCTGTAATACTAACTTTTCAGGAAGCTCAGATATGAGGATTGTGGTACAAAGGCAGCTCAGGCAGGAAATTCTGCAACTAACTACCAAAAAACTTTAACAACAAGAAAAGCTAAAAGTAGAGCTGTGGCTCAAGTGGAAAAAAAAACAAGCTTTGAACAAAAAAGCTCAGAGACAGCACCTAGGCACTGATTTCAAGCCCTAGGACCAGGCCCACAAAATAAAAGATAAATACCATAATTAGTACAGTGATGATAATAATATTTGTATGTTTTATGTATTTTTCCCAAATCCCTCCAACTTTACAATACTGACTTGACTCTTTTTTTCTAATTTTTACCACATCTAGTATGTTATCAGAGAATATTCCTGAGAATCTGAAAGAAGCTACTTCTATTTACTCTTAACCATTTTTTTTTCAGTTGGTGATTTAGATCCAAATAATGAGAGAAAGCCTATGCATTTTTTAATATATTTTTATTGTAATTAATAGAAGGGTTACATGATACTTGCCAGATAAATGGTGCCTTAATTCCTACACATTGATACCCTTTCACATGTCATGGTCCCCATTTCCCTTCTCCCCTCCCGCACCCCTCATCTTGTTTTTCCCTGTTCCCTACCCAATTTCAGATAACCAAATACAAATATATCCCATATATCAGATAACAAAGTGAGATAGTGTAACAATATGAGATAACCAAGGGACAGTGGAAGTGATGAGAGATAACATAGTACCTTAAGAACAACAATCATTAATTATATGGCTTGTGTTTACATCATATTTTAAATGACAAGTTTAACAAACAATTGTTAAAGGAGGGAATCTCTAATTACATTCTCTGGGACTTAGTCTTTAGAACTTAATCAAAATTAGGCTAAGGGTTTGTATGTCATAGAAACATATCAGTTTATGAAATAAAACATTATGATTATAGAGTCATAGGTTTTTTCATCTGTATAGTTATGTTTGTATTTCCATTACCAAGTCCATTGCTTTGGGTATGCAGTTATTGAGTCCTCGCTCTTGTATACTTTGGATTTAATAACCGCATATTAAGGATACCATGTGCCTTTTGTTCCTTAGGTCTTGACTTGTCTCACTCAGCATGATTCGCTCTAGATTGATCCACTTCCCTGCGAATGCCATTATTTTATCTTGTCTGTTGGCTATGTAGAATTCCGTTGTGTATATATACCACATTTTCTGTATCCATTCATCTGCAGTAGGGCATCTGGGTTGTTTCCATTGCTTGGCTATTGTGAATAGTGCAGAGATGAACATAGCTGAGCAGGTGTCTTTATAATATCCTGGGTCATGCTGTTCAGGATATATGCCCAAAAGTGGTATGGCAGGATCATAGGGAAGGTCTATTTTCAGTTTTTTTAAGGAACCTCCACACTGCTTTCCAGAGTGGCTGAACTAGTTTACAATCCCACCAGCAGTGCAGTCGGGTTCCTTTTTCCCACAACCCTGCCAGCAACTGTCATTGTCTGAGTTCAAAATCTTGGCCATTCTTGTTGGGGTAAGGTGGTATCTTAGAGTTGTTTTTATTTGCATTTCCTTTATGACCATGGATGATGAACATTTTCTCATATGTTTTTCTGCCGTTTTAATCTCTTCTTCTGCTAAGTCTCTCTTTAGTTCCCTTGCCCATTTAGTGAATGGTTTATTGGGTTTGGGGGTGATTAGTTTCTTGAGTTCCCTGTAGATACTGGATCTTAAGCATTTGTCAGATGTATTGTTGGTGAATATCTTTTCCCATTTGGTTGGCTGTCTCTCTACTTTTGTAACTATGTTTTTATCTGTACAGAAACTTTTTATTTTTAGGTAGTCCCATTTATCGAGTCTCTCTCCAATCTGTTGTGACCCTGGGATTCTGTTCAGGAATCTGTTGCCTGTGCCTATGAGTTCCAGTGTCTCTCCTACATTATCATGTAGCAATTTCACGGTTTCCGGTCTGATGTTGAGGTCTCTGATCTACTTTGAGTTAATGTTTGTGCATGGCAAAAGGCTAGGTTCAATTTTTAGTTTTCTGCATGTGGCTGCCCAGTTTTGCCAGCACCAATAATTGAATAGACTGTGTGTGTTGCATTGTATATCTTTGGCTCCTTTGTCAAATACAAGTTGCCTATAGGTATGTGGTTCTATTTCTGGGCCTTCTATTCTGTTCCACTGATCTTCTGGTCTGTTTTTGTGCCAGTACCAAGCAGTTTTTGTTACTATGGCTCTATAGTAGAGTTTGAAGTCTGGTATTATAATACCACCAGCATTGCTCTTTTTGCCTAGAATTGTTTTGGCTATTCTAGGTCTTTTCTTGTTCCATATGAATCTTTGGATTATATCTTCAATTTCCACAAAGAATGTCTTTGGGATTTTGATGGGAATTGCATTGAATTTGTATATCAATTTTGGCAGTATAGCCATTTTCACTATGTTGATTGTTCCTAGCCATGAGCATGGGATGTCTTTCCATTTCGTAGTGTCCTCTTTAATTTCTTTCATTAGGCTTTTATAATTTTCATTGAATAATTCCTTTACTTCTTTGGTTAAGTATATTCCTAAGTATTTTATTGTTTTGGGGGCTATTGCGAATGGGATCATTTTCTTGATTTGGCCATCTGTTTGTGTATTGTTGGTGTACAAGAAGGCTACTGACTTCTGATGGTTGATTTTGTATCTTGCCACTTTGCTAAAGTGGTTTATTAATTCTAATAGTTTGGAAGTGGAGTTTGTTGGGTCACTCAAGTAGAGGATCATGTCGTCTGTGAATAAGGATAGTTTAATTTCTTCTTTCCCTATGTGGATCCCTTTGATGTCCTCTTCTTCTCTTATTGCTCTGGCTAAGGGTTCCAGCACTATATTGAAGAGAAGTGGAGAGAGTGGGCATCCCTGTCTAGTTCCTGATTTTAAGGTGAATGGTTCCAGTCTTTCACCATTTAGTATAATACTGGCTGTAGGTTTTTCATATATGGCTTGCACTATCTTGAGGAATGTACTTCTTATTCCTATTTTTTCTAGTGCTTTCAACATGAATGGATGTTGTATTTTGTCAAATGCCTTCTCCGCGTCCAGAGAAATTATCATATGATTCTTGTCCTTAGCTCTCTTGACGTGATGTATTACATTGATTCATTTGCGAATGTTAAACCAGCCTTGCATCTGTGGGATGAAGCCTACTTGATCATAGTGTATGATTTTTAAAATTTGTTTCTGGATTCTGTTGGCTAATATTTTATTGAGGAGTTTTGCGTCTGTGTTCTTTAGAGAGATAGGTCTGTAGTTTTCTTTTTTTGTTGGGTCTTTCCCTGGTTTGGGGATGAGAGTAATATTAGCTTCATAAAATGAGTTTGGTATTGCTCCTTCTGTTTTTATTTCTCGGAAGAGTTTCAAGAGTATAGGTGTTATTTCATCTTTAAATGTCTTGTAGAATTCCGCAGTGAACCCATCTGGACCTGGGCTTTTTTTGGTTGGCATTTCCCTGATTGCTTCCACAATTTCGTTGTAAGAAATTGGTCTGTTCATCATTGTTCAGTGTGGGTAGCCTATATTTATTTAAGAAATCATCCATTTCTACTAGATTTTCTTCTTTCTTTGAATATAGGCCCTGATAGTACCTATTCATTATGGACTGGATTTCTTGGGAATCAGTTGTGATTGTTCCCGTGGGATCTCTAATCTTGTTTATTTGAGTCCCCCTTTCCTTTTTTTGATTAATCTTGACAAGGGTCTGTCAATTTTGTTGACTCTTTCAAAGAACCAACTTTCTGATTTATCAATTTTGTGTATAGTAGATCTTATTTCAATCTCTGAAATTTCTGATTTTATTTTTGTTATTTCTGCCCTTCTAGCTGTTTTAGAATTAACTTTTTCTTGCTCCTCTAGGTGTTTCAGTTTTTTTTAAGGTTATTTACGTGCTCTTCTTCTGTCTTTTTAATATGCGCTCATAGTGGGATAAATTTGCCTCTTAGAACTGCCTTTGCTGTGTCCCATAAGTTTCTTTGTGATGTTTCTTGATTGTCATTACATTCAAGGAAGTTTTTAATTTCATTTCTGATCTGATCTGTTACCCAGGGGTTATTCAGAAGTGTGTTGTTCAGTTTCCATGTGATTGAATGTTTTTTGACTTTGACTGCATTGTTCAGAATTAGTCTGACTCCACTGTGGTCTGATAGGATGCATGGGATTATATCAGACTTCTTGTATCTGCTTAAGTTTTCTGTATGAATTATTATATGATCTATTTTGGAATGTGTTCCATGTGCTGCTGAGAAAAATGTAAAAAGTTTCTCTGTTGGGTGGAAGACTCTGTGTATATCTGTTAAGCCCAGCTGGGCTATGGTGTCGCTTAAGTCGATGGTGTCTTTGCTTAACTTTTGTTGAGTTGACCTGTCATTTGTTGAGAGTGGAGTATTGAGGTCACCAACAATGATTGTGTTTGAGTCTATCTTGTTCTGTAGTTCTAAAAGAGTTTGTTTGACGAATTTAGGTGCTCCGGTGTTGGGGGAGTAGATGTTTATAACTGTAATATTATGGGAATGGATTGTACCCTTTAATAATATATAATGGCCATCTCTATCTTTGTGTACTGATTTTACTGAGAAGTTAATTTTATCAGAGATTAAGATTGCTACTCCTGCTTTTTTGCATGGTGCATTGGAGTGGAAAATTCGTTTCCAGCCTTTCACTTGGAATTTTTTTGTCTTTGGCAGTGAGGTGTGTCTCTTGGAGGCAACATATGGATGGGTGGTGTTTCTTAATCCAATCTGCTGCTCTGTGTCTTTTGATTGGATTGTTCAGCCCGTTCACATTTAGGGAGATTATGGAGAAGTGGTCAGTGTCCATTGTTGTTATTTATTTTTACTTCTAAGTTTCTTTCTCTTTTTTCCCCTTTTGTGTTTAGTGAATTATAGATGTTTGCTTCTTGATGGGGGTTCTTGATGTTCTACAATTTGTTCTTGGTTAATTAGTATTCTTTGTAACGCTGGTTTAATGTGCATGTATTCATAAAGCTTCTCTTTGGAGTGAAATATTCTTGTTTCTCCCTCAAATGTAAATGCTAGTTTTGCTGGATATATCAGTCTGGGTTGGCAGTTGTTGGTCTTCAGGAGATCAATGATGTTTTTCCAAGCTTTTCTTGCATTTAGGGTTTGTGTGGAGAGATCTGCTGTAATTCGAATGTTCTTCCCATTATAATATAGCTCCTTCTTTGTTTTTGCAGCCTTTAAGATCAATTCATTGGTATTCGGGTCTAATGTCTTTACTATGATATGTCTAGGTGAGTTCCTTCTAGGATCTTGCCTGCTTGGGGAAGATTACACTTCTTTGCTGCATCTGCAAGTTCCTAGAGCTCTCTCTGGTAGATTCTGACTGATTTTTCCAAGGTGGCGATTCTCTGTTCCAGCTCTTGTGTTTTGTCTTCCATTTCTGATGTTCTATTCTCCATCTCCGTCAATCTGCTGCTTAATGCCTCCATTTTTGCTTGAAGTGTGGACGATGAGCTGATCATGTCTGCTCTGAGGGTATTAATCTTTTCTTCCATTTCTCTTTTGAATTCGAGGAGCTCTTTGGAGATTTCCTGCTTATGTTCCTGGAATTGTTTTTGGAATTCTGTTTTAATCTCCTGAGAACCCAGATATTAATCCACAGACCTATGGCCACCTAATCTTTAATAAAGGAGCCAAAAAATAGAATGGAAGAAAGACAGCCTCTTCAACAATTGGTGCTGGCAAAACTGGTTAAGCACCAGCAGACAACGAAAGTTGGATTCTGCTTTGTCACCCTGCACCAGGATTAAAGGCCAAATGGAATCTCAGTGTTGTTTTGATTTGCATTTCTTTTATGACCAGAAATTTTGAGCATTTCTTCATATGTCTATAGGCCATTTTTGTTTCTTCTTCAGAGAAGACTCTCTTTAAGTCTTTGGCCCATCTTTTAATGGGATGGTTGTTACTTGGAGATTAGTTTTGGAGTGAATCAATTTTTTGAGCTGTTGATATATTTTAGATATGAGGCCTTTGTCTGTTGTATGGTTGGTGAAGATCTTCTCCCACTCTGTAGGCTTCCTAATTAATTTACTAGCTATGTCCTTTGCCATACAGAAGCTCTGCAATTTAATGTAGTCCCACTTATCCAGCCTTTCTCTGATTTGTTGTGTTTCTTGGTCCTCATTGAGAAAGTTTTGACCTGTGCCAAGGAGGCCTAGTGTGTCTCCTATTCCTTCTTGTAAAGTTTTCAGTGTGTAGGCTTTTACGGGGTCTTTTATTATTCCATATGAAATTTTGGACTGCCTCTTCTATTTCTTTAAAGAATGACATTGGGATATTGATGGGTATTGCGTTGAATTTGTAAATAGCCCTTGGTAAGATTGTCATTTTCAAGGATTCCACCTCACTTCAGTTAGAATGGCCAGGATCAGGAAAACTAGTAACAACAGATGCTGGAGGGGATGTGGCCAGGAGGGATCACTACTACACTGTTGGTGGGAATGCAAACTCGTTTAACCACTATGGAAAGCAGTATGGCAGTGCCTCAAAAGGCTAAACATAGAGCTCCCCTATGACCCAGCAATTCCACTACTTGGCATTTACCCAAACATCCAGAAACTGGGTCATACTACATCCACTAGCACAACAATGTTCATTGCAGCACTATTTACCATAGCAAAGATATGGAACCAACCTAGATGTCCCTCAGTTGATGAGTGGATCAACAAGAAGTGGTATTTGTACACAATGGAATTCTATGCTGCTGTCAGAAAAAAAAACGGCATTACCCCATTTGTTAGGAAATGGAAAGACTTAGAAAAAATCATATTAAGTGAAGTAAGCTAGACTCAAAGGAACATAGGCTCAATAGTTTCCCTCATTTGTCATATTCAGTAGAAACCTTGGGCTCTCCTAGCAGAGATTTACAATAGAGCAAAACCTTGATACATAAGGCCATATAGTATGAAGCTAATTGAAAGGACCTCCAGGATATTGAAACAAAAGCCATATAATGAATGATTTTTGTCCTTAATGTACTAGGTTATCTCTCATCTCTTTTGCTGTCCCTTTGTTATCTCATATTGTTACAGTAGCTCACTTTGTTATCTGATATATTGGATATATTTGCATTTGGTAATTTGAAATTGGATAGAGAAGAGGTGAAAACCAAGATGGGGGCTGGGGGGAAAGAAAATGGGGACCAAGACATGTGAAAGGGTATCAATGTATGTGAATTAATGCACCTTATATCTGACAAATATCATGTAACCCTTTTATTAATTACAATAAAATATTTTTTTGAAAA
The DNA here is from genome assembly GCF_031878675.1 of Megascapheus bottae. Classification (NCBI taxonomy): domain Eukaryota; kingdom Metazoa; phylum Chordata; class Mammalia; order Rodentia; family Geomyidae; genus Megascapheus; species Megascapheus bottae. The sequence continues at coordinate 5,872,216 of NC_143521.1, read as the reverse complement.
AAAGACCAAATGGATCAAAGACCTCAAGGTAAAAGCAGATACAATGAAAACTTTACAAGAAGGAATAGGAGACACACTAGGTCTCCTTGGCACAGGTTGAAACTTTCTTAATAAGGACTAAGAATCACAACAAATCAGAGAGAGTCTGGATAACTGAAACTGTATTACACTGCAGAGCTTCTGTATGGCAAAGGACATAGCTAGCAAATTAACTAGAAAGCCTACAGAGTGGGAGAAGGTCTTCACTAACCACGCAATGGACAAAGGCCTCATATCTAAAATATACCAACAGCTCAAAAAATTGAATCACTCCAAAACTATTCTCCAAAGAAACAACCATCCCATTAAAAGATGTGCCAAAGACTTAAAGAGAGTCTTCTCTAAAGAAAAAATAAAATGACCTATGGACACATGAAGAAATGCTCAGCATTTCTGGCCATAAAAGAATTGCAAATGTGAATTAATGCAACTTCTATCTGGCAAATATCATGTAACCCTTCTATTAATTACAATAAAAAATATATGAAAAAAAGAAATGCAAATCAAAACAACTCTAATATTCCACCTCACTCCAGTTAGAATGGCCAGGGTCAAATCTAATAACAACAGATGCTGGAGTGGATGTGGCCAGGAGGGATCACTGCTACACTGTTGGTGGGAGTGCAAAGTCATTCAACCACTATGGAAATCAGTATGGCAGTTCCTCAAGAGACTGAACATAGAACTCACCTATGACCCTGAAATTCTACTCCTTGGCATTTACCCATTTGCTCAGAAATAAGGACACACTTAATCCACTAGCACAATGATGTTCATTGCAGCACTATTTACCATAGCAAATATATGGAACCAACCCAGGTGCCCTTCAGTTGATGAGTGGACCAACACGATATGGAATTCTATGCTACTGTCAGAAAAAATGACATCACCGCATTTGTAAGGAAATGGAAAGACAGAAAAAAATCATATTAAGTGAAGTAAGCCAGACTCAAAGGAACACAGGTTCAAAGGTTTCCCTTATTTGTCACAATCAGTAGAAACCTTGGGCTATCCTAGTAGGGATTTACAATAGAACAAACCCTAGATACATAAGGCCAGATAGTATGATGCTAAATGAACGGACCTCCAGGATATAGAAACAAAACCCATATAATGAGTGATTGTTTTCCTTAATGTACTTTCTTATCTCTCATCTCTTTTGCTGTCTCTTGGTTTTCTCATATTGTTACAGTATTTCACTTTTTCATTTGATATATTGGTTATTTGAAATCAGATAGGGAAGGTGGGAAAACAAGATGAACTGCGGGGGTGTGGGGAGGGAAATGGAGTCCAAGTCAAGAGAAAGGGTATCAGTGTATGTGAAGTAATGCACCTTCTATCTGGTGAATATAATGTAACCCTTGTATTAATTATAATAAAAGTATATCACCTTGTTATCTGATATATTTTATATGCGCTTAATTGGTTATTTGAAATTGGATAGGGAAAGGGGGAAATCAAGATAAGCGAGGGGAAGGTGGGAGAGAAATGAGGGCCATGTCATGAGAAAGGATATCAATGTTTGTGAAGTTATGTACTTTCTATCTGGTGTATATAATATAACCCTTCTTTTAATCTCAATAAAAATACTAAAAAGTATATATGGGAAAAAAGAATTTCTGAGGTAAAAATACTTTGCTTTCCAATGTGTTTAAGATGTTAAGCACTGTGCAGTTGTTGCTCTCAACTATAAACCTAGTTAAAAAAGACCTGCAGGTAGCTGCCCTTTCTGGGAATACACTGGTAATTTTTTTAACTACCTGAAATGCCCTAATTGACACCAATGGTTTTATTCTTTTTGAATTTTTATCTGTATAAGAATTTAGGAAGAAAAATACAAGAAAAAGAGAAAGGAAAGCATTCCTTTATCTTCCCTTATTTGACGGTGTACAGTGTCTGTGGATATTTTGCTCATTCTTTGATAGATTGGTGAAGATGGTTCTTGGATGAGCCTAGGAATAGTACAGCACGATCAGAGACGATGTTGCAATTTAAAGAGAAGGCTATGGAGGGGATGAAATGACACATGAGAGTAAGGTCAAGGAGATGTAAGGCTGTGCAGAAGACCATGGGGGAACAATAAAAAAAATATTAAAAAAAAAGAAGACCATGGGGGATATAGATGACTAAGTCAAGGCCACCTGAAATAGTGCATATAGGACTATATTTATAGGACAATGCTGTTGATAAGTTTGTAGTAAAGCTGTTCTCAGGCTTTTGCCTTTTTAGTCCTAGAATTTAATGAAACATTACTGATGAGGGAGATTGTGAACAAACCAGGCTGTTATAGAACGGTTTTATCCAAGCTTTGAAATGTTATTGAATTGACCAAAACGAGGAGGTACTTTCTTTGCATTGCTTTGTTCTTTAATAGCTTACAAGAAATTGCCAATTACTGTTGTGGCTTTCTGAAAATAAACATACTTGAAATACATCTTGAGATAGTTGAATTTATTAAACAATAATTTATGCCTGTGTATTTTGTGTTCTGTTTCAAGTGTCAAAAACATATAAGAAAGGACACTAACATTTTTTATGGTCAGAATATTTCCTCAGCCTATATGAAATTGTTTTTATTGTTTTACTGCCCATGTCGCAATGTTTGGTTGTACTTAAAAGTTGCCCCAAATTAATATATACTATTATTATTATTATTATTATGTGTGTGTGTGTGTGTCTGTGTCTGTGTCTGTGTGTGCGCGCATGTGCATGCATGCCACTATTGGAACTTGAATTCTAGTTAGATTTTTTTTTCCCACAAGGTTGACACTTGACTATCAATTGAGTCAAGCCTTCACTGCCTGCATTTTAATTAGATCTATGTGCCAGACTGGCTTTGAACTTTGAGTCTCAGATCTCACCCTACTAAATATCTAGGATTAATTATGGTATTTTCTTCTTTTTTTTTTCGGTTGTGGGGCTTGAACTCTGGACCTGGGTGCTGTCGCTAACCTTTTCAGCTCAAGGCTAGTGCTCTACCACTTAAGCCACATCACCACTTCTGGTTTTCTGGTGGTTAATTGGATATAGGAGTCTCATTGACTTTTGTGCCCAGGCTGAATTTGAATAGCGATTCTCAGATCTCAGTCTCTTGAGTAGCAAGGATTACAGGTGTGAGCCACTGTCTCCTGGTATATTTTCTATGACTCAATTTGAAGATCAATTTTGATTTACTTTTTCTTATTTCAGCTCTATTTATTGAAAGTAGTAGTCACTATGGCATTTGACAGATGAACATAGAGACAGTTTCTCAATTTTTAATCCAAAAGACTGCCAATGCAATTAATGGCAACATAGTTTTTTCTCTTGTTTGCCAAAGTTTTTATTGTTTTCTCATCTCAATTTACCCATTATGGCCTTTTAACACACAAATAAGGAAATTCATTATTGTTGGTCTAGAGCTCAATACAATTTCACAAATGAAAGTGATGGTACCATGTCTATAGCATTATACGAGATTAACCAATGTAAGCTGTACAATCCTGACATATAAAAGCATTATATGAAAATTAAGAGAATATAACATCATAAATTAAGATATTATGGTATTAACTGATGCCTTAAATACTTTCACTGCTATTAAAATATTAATATAAAACAATACTATATTTCCTCACATCCTTTATAAAGAATTATTCTTTATAGTAACCCACACCTGAGCCCATTCTCTGACAATCAGTGATTCTAGAGCTTGCATCACTTCTAGTAGCTTCTACTTTTTTCTAGCTTACACTTACCCCTCCCCACCTTTCACCATATTATAATATGGCCTGAGTGAATATCACCCAGCTCTCATGCCCCAAATCATGTTTCAGAGGAGTGAGACCTACTTGTGCAGGTAGAAGCTGCTAGAAATTTAGGCAATAATTATCTCCAACACATTATTTTCATCAGTCCTTCCAATAATGGGAATCAAGGCTTGTTACCCAAGCCTGCAAGCTCTTACAGGTATTGGGCTATGGAGGCAAAGACAGCTCTTTAGAAAGCCTTTCCTTGGGCTCCATGAGGTCTTCAGCCTTAACTTTACAAAATTGCTGCTCCTTCAAATCTCTCCTTTTTGGGGAGTCCCAAGTAATGTGAACTGGGTCCTGCCACAAAGCTATGAGCAGCTGCTAGCATCTTGTCCTGACACTCAGTTCTGATCTGCAAGGCTCCTGCACCACTGTTTCCTTCCCCCTCTTTCCTATATCAGCTGGCTCACATACTCCTTCTCCTGATATGGGTAACTAGGACCGCCATCTGTTCCTTATAGAATACAATGGACTCCAATGGTGATCATGTGTTCTGGTAGTTGACTGCATCTATGTTGGAGTTTATCAGCTTGCTTTCTGGTAGTTTGCCTTATCTGGCAAGTAGCGGGTGCTGCAGATTTTCAGCTTCTTCTTGGGAGCCTATGTGTCTTGCTTCCTGTCCTTAGACACTCAATGGTTCTATCTCTTGGGCAAGAAGGCCTGGAGGTGCAGCTTTTTCTGGCATCTGGCTGCCAGGTTAGCCAGGGGTCCCAAGTGGGCCTGCTGCTCCTGTAGCTGCTGGCTGTGCTCATCCTTTTTATTTATTTATTTATTTATTTATTTATTTATTTATTTATTTATTTATTTATTTTTTGATTCAGCAGTGGATAGTACTTGAAGGTAAAAATCCCACGTGGTATTGAGTTGTCTTTGTCTTCAGCGATAGCCACATCAGGTGGAGTTGCCGCCTCATCTTTTCCTTCTTTGCCCACTTCTTCATCTGATCCATGGAAAATCAGAAAGCTTTGCTAGGCCCACAGCTGGCTGTTCTGATGTCTGGTATTTTTCAAGCATTTCAGATTCTCTTGAAACTTTTGATGTAGCACCTGGAACCCTAACTTGATCTGTACCTGCTCTTGTTTCAGCTGACCCAGCAGCTGAGTCTGCCTTAGCAGGTGTTGCTGCAGGGCCTCCTTCTCCATGGTCAGCTTCTGACATTGTACTACTTACATGTGGCCCTGAGCTCCTCCAGCTGAGCCAGTGGCTCTCCAAGAGGCTGCAGGTGTGGCCCCTCTGCTAACTACCTTCACAGTTCCAGCAGGTTTGTCTCTAGTTCAAAACAGCTGTCTCAACCCTTGTTCTTTCTTTTATCATAGTTTGCTCATCTGCTCCAAGAGCTGTTGGATATTGTCTTTCCATATGGAACTGTCCATCTTCAAGTCTTCTCCGGTGGTATTTTTCTCCAACTTTAATTTCACCACTAATTCCTTCATGCTCCCTAGCTAGTTGTCTACTCATCCATTAATTTTCGCACATTTTTGTTACTCTCGTGACGTGGAAATTTAGTAGATAATTGAATAGGTAGGACTGCTGACATCACATTACCCATTCCAGTAACTGGAAAGGATAATATATCAATTTACAAACCCTTTGCTCATTTCACAACTTAGGTCCTATATTTTCAGTTGTTAGAATTTACTTCCAGTGTATTCACCATCCAGTCTTCCAGACTTCCCAAGTCTCACAGTTCCTTCCCTCTTTAGTGGAAAGTTCTTGAACCTGATAATGTATTTGTTCTCCTCTCATCTGGATCCAGTCATGCATCTACTTCCTAAATCCTGCTTATCCCTTATCTTTGGCATACCAACATAAAGAAGGCACTGGATCCAAGCAGCCTCTCTCTTAGGATTTTATTCTAGGACCAAATAAGAATTGAAAAGTGTTCAGGACCTTCTAATACACACCATGTTTTTGCTCCTCTCTCCCATTCTGACCCAATTACAGCCAACCCATCTCAGCCCTCTATCTTCCCCCCACTAGTCCTTTATATTGACCACACTTTAAGCATGTAATAACCACCTGTAGCTCACTATTGGCTATCTTATTAGTTAGATCTACACATCCTGTTAATTTTAATTACTACCAATAAAATGATGATTAAGCACAAGTGACTGACACGAACATGCTTCTTCTTAGTGCCAGTTTGAATGTAAATTAGAAAATGCAACAAACAATATGCAAGCACTTTACATATGCTAATATCTCACAAAATCCTGCTCCTCTTACTCTGCTTTTGATTGGCATATTGGTTGGCTTGGTAGCTGATCTTTGATTCAGTCGCTAACATTGTAATCTTACCTGGAGCACTGGTTCAAGTGTCAAGTGCCTAAGAAGCATGAAGATCTTAGCTTAATTACCAGTACTGAAAAAAATAAAAAGCACAAGGAAATATTTACCAGCTGGGAAATGATGAAACAGTAATCTTACTTACTCAGGAGGCTGAGATTTGAAGATCCTAAATAAAGCCAATTCTCACAGAAAAGTCTAGAAGATTCCATCTTAAACTACATATTTACATATACATATTGTATATAAGAAACATGTTAAAATATTACTTCTTAACATTACAGAATCTCAAGGCCATCTTGATGAATTTAATTAAAACTGAAAGTTTGATGAGAATAAATGAAAGGAACTTTATGATATGGAAACAAGAGCTTTATCTTGTGTGATTGTTGTTCTTAATATATGTTATTTCTTTTCTCTTTTTTGCTCTTATGGTTAATCTCATATTGTTACTTTATCTGAATTCATTACTTGGTGTATATTTTATATACATTTGTTTATTTGAAATAGGAAAGGGATGGGAGAAGCAAGATGATTGAGAGGGCTTGGGGAAAGAAATGGGGACAAAAACATGAGAAGGGGTATCAATGTATTGAGAAGCAATGTACTTACTACCTGACCAATGTAACTGTAAACTCTTTATACATTATCCCAACAATAAAAAAAAAGTAAATAGGGGCTGGGAGTTTGGCCTAGTGGTAAAGTGCTTGCCTAGCATGCACGAAGACCTGGGTTCGTTTCTTCGGCACCACATACCTAAAAAAAAGTAGTGCTGTGGCTCTAGGTAGAGCTCTAACCTTGAGAAAAAGTCCAACGACAGTGCTCAGGCCCTGAGTTTAAGCTCCACAATGGCAAAAAAAAAGAAAAAGTAAAATAATTCTTTTTTTGGATATTTGAAATTTGATAGGGAAGGGGGGAAAACCAAGACGGGTGGGGGGGGTGGGGGGGGGGGAAATGGGTACCAAGACATGTGAAAGGGTATCAATGTATGTGAATTAATGCACCTTCTATCTGGCAAATATCATGTAACCCTTTTACTAATTACAATAAAAAAATTTAATAAAAAAATAAATTAAAAAACCAAAAACCAAAAAAGTATTTCTGCTTTCTGGAGTAAATTTCGATATTCTTCAAGGTAATTTTTTAAGGAGCCAGTGACTTATTTACCTCCTATTTTCTCTTCTTTTTTAAATTAAATGCTTACAAAGTTTATTCTGTGTTACCATTATATTTTGGAAGTACATACTTTTTTTACCTTCAGCCAATGAGAAGAGAAATCTTGTTAGAGAATAGATTATATAAATCATCTTTTCTACACTTCAGTAATTTTGATGACCTAATAAAGATCAAATAGCTGGATGAGCTATTTTTTAAAAAAATTCTATTGATACTACAATAATATTCAGATATGTAGATATATAGGGATAATGGTTTTACATGAATGCATATTGCATATGGCATATAATGAATCTTTTATGAAAATAATTATGAATAATCTTTGAAACATGTGACTTTGTTATGTGGTTATGTTATGTGACAATGATGAGTCTAATCTCTGGAACATGTGACATGGCAAAAAGGAAATAAGACTGAGTCAGAATGTGAACTCACTAATCAGTTTCTCATTAAGATGAAAATATTTTCATGGATTACATGACAATATAATTATTCAATTATAACTACATGAATGTTTAAAAGTAGAGACATTTCATGGATGTGTCAGAAATATGTGATAACAGAAAATAAGAGGAAGACTCAATATGTGACAGGAAATTAATGGGCCTAAAAAGTGAAGGAAGTCTGTTGCTGGCTTTCAACAAGACTCCAAGCTAAGGCTTATGGGTAGATTCTAAACCTTAGAAACAACTCTCAACTAAAATCCATTAATCAAATAATGAACTCAGTCATGTAACCACAGTGTACTAAACTTTCCCAAACACTAAACAAAATCATGAAAACTTACTAGAGCATCAAGGAAAAAGAGTGATACCAAGTCAGTTTCTAACTGTAGTACTATAAATTTATATCAAAGTGCAATACCTTGCAGAGACAGCAGAAAAGAAATACACTGGATATATTCGGTACTAATCATTGTAGTGATTCTACTATCTTTTAAAAATGTCTTCTTGTGTTCCCCCCTTCCCTATCCAATTTCAAATTACCAAATACAAATATATCCAATATATCAGATAACAAAGTGAGATACTGTAACAATATGAGATAACCAAGGGACAGCAAAAGAGATGAGAGATAACATAGTACATTAAGGACAACAATCACTCATTGCATGGCTTTTGTTTCTATATCCTAGAGGTCCTTTCATTTAGCATCATACTATATGGTCTTATGTATCAAGGTTTTGCTCTATTGCAAATCTCTGCTAGGAGAGCCCAAGGTTTCTACTGATTATGACAAATGAGGGAAACCATTGAGCCTATGTTCCTTTGAGTCTGGCTTACTTCACTTAATATGATTTTTTTCTAAGTCTTTCCATTTCCTAACAAATGGGGTGATGTCATTCTTTCTGACAGCTGCATAGAATTCCAGAGGGGTAGAGGTGGGGGGAAGGGAAATGGGGACCAAGACAAGAGAAAGGATATCAATGTATGTGAATTAATGCACCTTCTATCTGGCAAATATAATGTAACCCTTCTATTAATTACAATAAAAATATATGAAAAAAATGTCATCTTTCCAGGCACCATGCTTGCAAGCCTACCTACTTAGGAGGCTGAGATCTCAGGATCTTGGTTAGATGTTAGCTCAGGTAGCATCTACCTTTGAGACTCGTATCTTCAATCAACCAGCAAAAAGCCAAAGCATACCTGTGGCTCAAGTGTTAGATCTGTAGCCTTGAACAGAAGAACTTATGGAGTCCTGGAGCTCCAGTACTGGTACCTGAGTACATGTACACACACATGAACGCTCACACAGACACACGAACATACACATACACATACAAACAGAGTCTTAAATGCTTCAAATATCTTCCTCAAATGTAGAAAGATTCTCACACCAATTCTTTCGAAGTATTCCAATTTCATTTTTTACCATTTCTGATTTATAAAAATATCTGATACATAAAATATTTGATTTATAAAATATTAGATGCATTAAAAATTCTGATGCATTGTTAATAAGCAGGTTTATATTATTTTCTCAGCTTGGCAAATATCTGTAACTTTTTTCCATGTTTAATCTTTAATCAATTATTAAATAGTAGATTTACTTCTACGTGTAACACCTCTCTGCTCATTCTCATGCTATTTCCTTGCCAATAGAGCAGTGTGGTAAGATAACTAGTTCTTAATATAATGAAAGCATTGTGTAGTCTTTGGAGATATTTAATTGTTAGATATTATATTCTCCACTTTGAATGACATGCATGCATAGGAAAAATATGAGATTTAGAATTTTATTGACAAATTTTGTTTTATGAATGACTTCCCCTAGCAAATGGGGAATCAAATTCTATTAAAATTAGAAAAAGGGGACTGTTTGGATGAGCCCAATTAAAATCTTACATATGTCTTACCATGGACTGAGGTACTGGCAGAATTTAGGCATTAATATTGTTTTTATTGTTTATGCTTCTTACACTTACATGAAGAAATAGCTCATTTTCTATTTGTAAAATTTTACTTTTGGCTGTTTTGTGGAAGATTTAATATTAGTCTTTGTTTAATGAAGTTGAAAACTTAATATTTCCATGAAAAAATCATATGTGATCTAAGAATACACAGAACAACCTACGGTAATGGAAATCACAATGTGGTTACTTAAGTGAGTAGCCCAGGGTGATTGGCAAAGATCACAGGTAAAATTATTAAGGAGTAGAATAAAAGTGTTTGATAAGCTCAGTGATGAAATGCAGTACTAAAATACTTTTTGTTTCCTTTTTTTTTTTTTTTTTTTGTCAGTCATGGGGCTGGAACTCTGGGCCTAGGTGTTGTCCCTGAGCTCTTCAATGTAAGGCTTCCACCGTACCCCTTGAGCCACAGCACTACTTTCGGTTTTCTAGTGGTTAATTGGAGATAAGTCTCACAGTCTAGTGCCCAGGCTGGCTTTGAACTGCGATCCTCAGTTCTCAGCCTCCTGAGTAGCTAGGATTATAGGCATGAGCCACAATGCCCAGCTTTTTGTTTTCTTTTATTATTCAGTTCTTTGGGTCCGAGGTTGTTGTAAAAAAAGGGGATTTGTGGAGCTTTATTTGCTTATATCAAATTCTTTAAAATTTTCTTCATTTTAGTAAAGATGAATAACCTTTACACACACACATAATTTGGTTAGTTTTTCATAGATACAGCAAACAGTTTAGTATTGTTTTGTTACAAGTATAATAATACAACAATTCACTATTATCTTTATTATTTCATATTTATTAGTTTATTGAAAGTAAATCAATAAAATTCCTCTGATGTCAAAAAGGAGACCCTTGCTGGTTTTATTTTTTTTATTGTAAAGGTGTTGTACAGAGGAGTTATAGTCACATATGTCATATTTGAATACATTTGTGAACAGTGTCACCTCTTCCCTCATTTCTCTCAGATTTTTCTCTTCTGATCCTCATATTCCACAAGTTGTATAGTTCATTTCAACATAGAATACAGTGAGTGTTACTGCTAAATTAATTCACCCTTTGTCCCACTATTTCTGTGCTTCCGTTTCCCCTCCCCAAATCAAATAAACTTATATACAAGACAAAACGTACAAAAAAAGTGACAAAATTGGAGAACAGGAAAGAAAAAAATAAAATAAAATCCATCTCATCTTTCAATCATTAGCAATATTTTAAATATTGAGCACCCTATCAGATATTCTTTCTCTGAGAAATGATTTGAAGTAAAGAACGACATATAAATTCACTCATGTGAATGCTGAAAGTGGTGACATTGGCCAAAATAAATTGCTTTGTTAAACTGAATCTCTTTTGTATAACTATTTGAATATAATAAAATGAAATAGCTTTATTCCAGATTAAGGATCTATCTGGATTACCTTCTTACATTGTAAGAACTTGCTTTTGAAATTTGATATATGAACCTGGCTGCCTTGAACTTGCACATTTACTTGTATATTCATATAATTAAATCAATAAATTTAGAGCAAAGTTAAAGGCGATAACGAGTTTGTGTAACATAAACTAATCATGTTGGAGAAGAAGAGTACAAAAGTTAAAATGATTCAACAATGCTCATTAAGCCAGTGGTGTGAAATGAGGTTATAGGCAGAATGCCGTATGACCTTTTGCATTTCTTTAAGTGTCTCCACCTGATTAGTTACCCATTTCAGTGTTCCATGTTTATTTTATAAAGTCTGATGATTAACATTTAAAATGTAAGTGAAGAACCATCACAACAAATAAGTCATTTAAAATACCAATGTTTGATTTCCCAAGACTATGCTTCACATTGAATTAAATAATATATTGTCGTCACCACGTAGAGTTTTAATTATACATATGACTTTCTCAACATGTGATATTCTTGTACTTATACGCTAAATTAAAATCACTATGATTGTTTTAGAAACCTCCTTTTTTCTGGCCAGGAACTAATTTCATACAAAGATCACATAAAACTCTGCCTTATGGAAAACTGCAAAACACCCGGTATCCTCGAAGAAATATCAATTAGCAAAAGAGATGTTAAAGCATCCTCTGCACAATAAATGCTCTAGTTTCATTGATTTTTAAAAAGTAATTCATCCAAGATTGACTATTTTAGAGTCTATTTTGGAAAATTTATTCAATTGAATTCGAAACTAAATAGAAGTAACCTGAAAGAAATCTAATACAGTCTAAGAGTATGGGTAGCGAGAATAAAAGGGTCTTTTCAAGTTCTCTACCCCTGAGGTAAATTTGTCATGCAAAATTGGAAGGACTTGTTTGCCTTTCTGTCATCCATTAGCCTAAATTCCCTTACTATTCTATTACCTAAGTTCTCTCTGGCAGGACCAAATATGTTCACATTTATGTGTCTTAAAGGTTCTTTATGTCTGAAAGGATAGTTCAGATATTCTTTCCTAAACCTGGCTCAGAAGGAATTTTGATAAGGCATGTTTCCTATGCTATTATTTTTTAACACTGGTATACGACAATATAATCTAGCATATTCAACTCTCATGAAAACATAGCCAGGAATTATTTTTTATTTCCCTATTTGTATTTCTTAGTTCTTGCTTAGCTTATTTGGTTTTCCTCATAGTGATTAGTAAGAAAGATTTTTAGGGTATAAAATACTAGATATCGGGCTGGGAGTTTGGCCTAGTAGTAGAGTGCTTGCCTAGCACGCACGGAGGCCCGGGTTCGATTCCTCGGCAGCACATACATAGAAAAAGAAAAAAGCCAGAAGTGGTGCTGAAGCTCAAGTGGTAGAGCTCTAGCCTTGAGAAATTCCAAGGACAGTGCTCAGGCCCTGAGCTCAAGCCCAGGACTGGCAAAAAAAAATATATACTATACTAGATATCTTTCTTTGGAGGCCAAAAGAATTGGGACATTTGTTGTATAGTTTGTGCGCCAGCAATAAGCTCTGAGAGAAGAAAGTAGAAGTGAGGCAATTAACTTTTCTTTTTTCCCAAGAAAGCTCATTTAATCAACCTTGCATGTCATACCCTCCCCCACCCGCCATAGGCCTCCTATTCCTTTATTTGACATGTTTGTACTAGGAGTTCATCTGTAACTTAATAAACATAAAAAGATGGAAAAAAAACCAAGATGGTAGGGGGGAGAAAAAGTGGGAGAAAAACTTGAGAAGGGATATCAATGTTCAAGAAGTAATGTACTCACTACCTGACAAATGTAACCATAACTCCTCTATATATTACCCCGACAATAAAATACAATAAAATTGTAAAAAAAGAAAAAGATAGCCTTCCAATGCCTTTTCACTTTCTGACATACACACAAATTAACATACACACAAAACTTACCACCAGGAAACTTTAAAATACAAAGAAATGATACCAGAAGTACATTTGCAAATAGATGTTATCATCTAAGTGAAATCTTGAAGGGGATAACATTGGGAAATTAAACTTTTATGGAGTGCTGGGATTTGCATATGCTGTATCCTCCAGAGGATTACGAGCCCAAAGCTTGGCCCTCGTGTGCTTGTGATGATGTGGTCTAACAGGAAACAGGGCAAGTGGAAACACTTGGGTATCTTAGGAGCAGAGTTATAAAGTGGCCGACCCAGGTGCCTGGTCTCTCCTGTGCCAGGTCGAGATGGTGCTGAGCCATCCCTGTCAATTATCAGCGTATGGTTTGGACCTTCCTTCTCTCAACCCTGTGGGCCACACAGACCCCCTAGGTGTAAAACACCTGATACTGTATAACAACAATATCAAACAGATTAGGACTGAAGGGGATTAAGTCGTGAAGGTTAAGTCCTCACAAATTGGGTTAATGTCCTCATGATACTCAAATGAGCTGACAAATCTTTCCTCCATGGGAGGATTCAAAAAGGATACCAGCTGGGTGACAATGGCTCACACCTGGAATCCTAACTACTCAGGAGGATGAGATTTGAGGATTATGATATACAGCCAGTGTAGGCAGGAAAGTCCATGAGTCTCTTATCTGCAATGAACTACCAAAAGAAATCAGAAATGGAGCTGTGGCTCAAGTAGTAGAGTGTTAGCCCTGACTTCAAAGGCTTAAAGACAGCACCCAGGCATTCAGATCAAGCCCAGGACCAGTACACAAACAGAAAACATATCCCTCTGGGGAATGGCTCTTATCAAATCTAAACATGCTAGCGGCCCAATAGGCCTACCTATTGTTTTTCAGAAGAGGAAGAAAAGTTTATGCCTAATTTCAAGATTGCAAGTTTCTGATGTTTTGTTTCATCTACCTGCTCTAAGACACAGATCTTATTCATGTATTAAAGTGATTATTGCTGACAGCTCATCTAACTTAATTTTTAAAACTCTCTCCAAGTTTTAGGAATAGCTCTTTATCTGTAACATGGGGATACCTTGTATGTTTTGCCACATAAAATTTTCTCTTAGTTTTTTATATATTTAATTGCCTATATGATAATGACATCATGGTTTTTACTCTGATTATGTTAGTGTGTTCAATTTTACCTGTTGATCATCCTGGGCTATTGTATTCCTCCTGTAACCTAAATTAAATTTTCCAGTAAGAGGAAGGATATAGGCGGAGACCTGCACTGTCCAATAACTTGCTGTTGCTAGCTCAAGTGGTCCTTGAGTCCTGTTAACATGATTAATACAACCAAGAAACTGAAGTTTTATAATTTGAATGATTTTATTTGGTATTTACCATAGTAGTTGTCTCATACACATTCAAACTCTATCTCCTAATGAAATCAATTCAATTACTACAATACCAGTCCAACATGCCTTCATTTTTTTGACTGGATTAATCCAATAGTCTCTGAAAAGGTGCCCTTCCTTCATCTGCAGCTTTCAGCCTATTCTCAGAGTAGAAGTCAGGCATATCATACACATCATACTGAAATCTCCCACAAAGGCCTCAGAGGGCTCTCACTCAGCAAAGTCCAAAGAAATATGTTCTCTTCTTTACTGAGGCTTGGTCTTAGGGTCTTACAATTTCCAATATTGCTTGCTCATCAAGCATTCCACAACTCGAGCCACATGTGCAGGCAGGCTTTTTATTGGCAATTTTGGAAATAAAGTTTCATAGTTTTCTGGCCAGAATGGTCTCAAATCATGATTCTATAGATCTTATCCTTTTGAAAATCTAGTATTATAGATGTGAGCTATTTGACCCCTGTCTTCAAATATTCTTAAACTAGATTTTCCCCCATACTTTGTTCTTTTTGTGGTCAATTTTCTGTTTATCTTGAAACACTTCAAACTACTTTCTTATAACTTAGTTTTCCTTCCTTGCTATGTACACTTGCCTTTTGAATACTATATTTATCCATTATATTTGTCATTTTTTTCTATTGTCATTATGACTAAAACTCTGCAAAAGCAGTGATATCTACTTTTTACTTATTCTTTTCTTTATTTTATTTTATTTTGCAGGAGCATCAGGCCTTGAACTTAGGGCTTCACCCTGTTGCTCACCATTCTTGCATACTCCGAGTCCTCTTCTACTAGAATCTTTTTTCTTGCATGTTTTCTTTTCTTCTTTTTTTCTCTGTGCTGCTTAATTGGATATGGACTCTCACAAAGTTCTCTGTCTAGGTTGGCTTCAAGCCATAGTCCTCTGGCTCTGCCTCCTGATCTATGATTACAGGTATATACCATCAGGGTTAGTGCTTATTTTGTTTGTTGCATATTCTAAATGTGCAGAACTGGACCAGCACATAGAAATTTGTCCGTTAATATTTGTACATGCAACATATTCTGTTAGACTTTATTCAGTCGTATCAATATTTAATTTCTATGTATATTATAAACATAACATTCACTAATGTTCTCAAGCAAGACTCAATTTCTGACAAAAATGTATTTAACCTGATAAATTATACTTTAAAAATGATTTCTTGATATATAAAATCTGTGAGATATCCTTTTCTATGGTTTCTGCCTTCAGGTCATAGATTTTAGACAGTTTACTTGTTGAGTCATAACTAGTGTATTGAACAATAAGATAAATGCACATTTTTCTAGTCTACTGTGTTGTATATTTAAATTTATATACTAGGTGCTGGTGTTTCATATTTGTAATCCTAGATAATTTAGAGAGTGAGATCTAAGTTTCATAGTTGAAAGCCAGCCTGAGCAGAAAAATTCATGAATCTGTAATTAATCAGCAAGAAGCCTGATGTGAAACTGTGACACATGTGGTACAGTGCCAGCTTTGAGTGAAAAGCTGAGAGAGAGTTAGAGGCCATGAGTTCAAGTCCAAGCCCCCCTTCCCAAAACAGCAATAGAAGTATGCTTCAAACTTTGTTCAAATTATTCTGAATCAACCTTAAAATTCATATTTTCTCATAAGTAATTTCATGAATATTTATCATATTAAAACAAAAATTCCATTAAGTTTTGAATTGACATTGCCTCAGAAAAATAGCTCTACCGGATGAAGTTGCTCATGCCTGTACTATTAGCTACTCAGAAGGCTGAAGGAGGATCAAGGTTCAAAGCCATCCCGGGTACAAAAGGACCTGAGACTCTTATCTCCAGTTAACCTCTAGAAAATGGGAAGTGGGTCTTGGCTTAAGGGTAGGGCCATAGCCTTGAGCTGAAGAGTAGAGTTCAAGCCCTATGACCCACAAAAAAAAGAAAAAGAAAAAGAAAAAAAGGTTCTATTTATATGATTTTCTAAATTTATTAGGTTTACTCTTCTAAATATAAGAATATATTACATATTATATAAGAAAAAATTATTGAGTCAATAATGTTTTCTGTGTTTGTTTACTGTTTTGGTTGAAATTAGTTTCAATTGATAATAAAACCTACTAGATTATGAATGCATTTATATTATAAATATTGAAATGATTGTAAGATTAAAGAATTGCTAAAGCTTTTAGTTCCCAGAATATCACTGAAGCATCTTGAGGACACCAAGATAGTTCAATGATATGAGCTTCCTCACTGATATGAACTCATACCAGTGTCATGATATATTTTGTATTTTGAGAGGAATAGCAACATTCAACAGTTCTTGAATGCCATTTGAACTACAAAAAAAGGTAGTTCACAATTCCAGTGTGAGTCTGTACTATATTCTTCCCAACAATGTTGTACTTTTGAGACAATGGCCTTTTCTCCCCCTTTGCCCCATAATGGAAGCCAAGTGCAGTTAGAAGGTCAGAGTAGAATTATATTATTTCTCCTCTCTTTTGTTGTCCCTTGGTTATCTCATATTATTACAATTTCTTACCTTGTTATCTGATATATTGTATATATGTTTGTTTGTTTACTTGAAATAGTATAGGGAAGGGGGAAAACAAGATGAGGGGAGGGATGGGGGAGCAGAATGGGGACAAAAACATGAGAACAGGTAGCAGTGATTGTTAAGTAATGCATCTTCTACCTGGCAAATATAATGTAACCCTTCTATTAATTATAATAAAAAAGAAGATCAGAAAAGAGTATTTCATTTAAATTATTCTTTCTCTCATACCCTGCAAACTTTCAAAGATCCAGTCTTTCAAAGATTAAGTTATGTGGTAAGGGACTAGCATACAAGATCATTTAGTAAGAGTTGAGATTAAGAATGAAATAAAAATTGGATTTTGTTTAATTTGCATATAGAATTCTTTTTCAAAGTTATTACTAAGTTGTTGGAACATTGAAAAGTAACAATTTGTTTAGGCGTACATACTTAATGAATGAAAATGTTACCACTTCCATTTGGCTGGAATTCTGTGAAAACATTACTGACATATGAGAATGCAATAATCTAAGAAAATGTGGAATTTGTAGAGTCAGACAACTTGTTTTCTATGTTTACTATTATTTTTTATTGAAACTACTTTTTAAACTATATTTGCAAATGAAGTAATGGACAGTAGCAGACGGTCTAGAGATTTTTTTTTTAATTTGTCTTTTGTTCGAGTAGAACTGAGCACCTAACACAGGGCTTTGTCCTTTTAGGCAAGTGTTCTATAATTTGAGAAACACCTCTGCCCTGAAACTATATTTTCAACTGGTATAAATCTAGAAAACTTTATAGATAGGAAAATGATGGAATTAGTTCCTTAATACAATGAAAATTATTTTAGAAACTGAATTTATTGTACTGGTACCAAATAGTTTCGATTTTTTTAAATTATAAATTGAACTTCAGTTAAGTATTCAATCTGGATTTACAACAAAAGATGGTGAAAAATAAGATAGTAAGATTTTGGTTTCAGGAAATTTCAAAATAGTTGGGAAGCCTTCTGTATTTGTCAAAATTTAGCTGAGTATTGCCAATATTCTTATTTACTGAATGTTTTAGGCTCTTGTGTATTTGTGGAGAAATACAAATCTTATATTACTGATTTACTTACACTTAACTCATCAGAATCTTAGCTAAATGATGCAGCATTATAACAATTTATTTCCGGAATTATAGCATTATAAATTATTTAAAAATTTATGTAAAGTTGGTGAACAGAGAACTTAGGTTGTATAACTAATGAAGTGTTACCACCTCTCTCATTTTCTCCCACTTTTCCTCCCTTACCCCCTCCCCAAATCCCCTCTCCTGCCAATTTGTAAAGCTCATTTCCAAGACAGTTTTGGAAATGTCTCTACCCTTCTCCAAATCAGATAAATAGATACACAAAACAAGGGGTACCAACACCAGAAACAGTGACACCAGGGAATGACAACAAAATTTGAGACAAAGAATATACTTAACCAAAGATGTAAAGGAATTATTCAATGAAAACTACAAAAGCCTAACAAAAGAAATTAAAGAGGACACTAGGAAATGGAAAGATACCCCGTGCTCATGGCTAGGGAGAACCAACATAGTGAAAATGGCTATACTGCCAAAATTGATACACAAATTCAATGCAATCCCCATCAAAATCCCAAAGACATTCTTTACTAAAATAGAAGATATAATTCAAAGATTTATATAGAACAAGAAAGACCTAGAATAACCAAAACAATTCTAGGCAAAAAGAGCAATTCTGGAGGTATTACAATACCAGACTTCAAACTCTACTATAGAGCCATAATAACAAAAACCGTTTGGTATTGGCACAAAAACAGACCAGAAGATCAGTGGAACAGAATAGAAGACCCAGAAATAGAACCACATACCTATAGGCAACTTGTATTTGACAAAGGAGCCAAAGATATACAGTGGAACAAACACAGTCTATTCAATTATTGGTGCTGGCAAAACTGGGCAGCCACATGCAGAAAACTAAAAATTGAACCTAGCCTTTAGCCATGCACAAGCATTAACTCAAAGCAGATCAAAGACATCAATGTCAGACCGGAAACCATGAAACTGCCACATGATAAAGTAGGAGAGACACTGGAACTCATAGGCACAGGCAAAAGATTCCTGAACAGAATCCCAGGATCACAACAGATAGGAGAGAGACTTGACAAATGGGACTACCTAAAAATAAAAAGTTTCTGTACAGATAAAAACATAGTTACAAAAGTAGAGAGACAGCCAACCAAATGGGAAAGGATATTCACCAATAATATATCAGACAAATGCTTAATAGCCAGTATCTACAGGGAACTCAAGAAACTAATCACCCCCAAACCCAATAAACCATACACTAAATGGGCAAGGGAACTAAAGAGAGACTTATCAGAAAAAGAGATTAAAATGGCAGAAAAGCATATGAGAAAATGTTCATCATCTATGGTCATAAAGGAAATGCAAATAAAAACAACCCTAAGATACCACCTTACCCCAACAAGAATGGCCAAGATTTTGAACTCAGACAAGGACAGTTGCTGGTGGGGTTGTGGAGAAAAAGGAACCCGACTGCACTGCTGGTGGGATTGTAAACTAGTTCAACCACTCTGGAAAGCAGTGTGGAGGTTTCTTAAAGAACTGAAAATAGACCTTCCCTACTATTCCGCCATACCACTTCTGGGCATCTACCCTGAACATCATAACCCAGGATATGATAAGGACACCTGCTCAGCTATGTTCATTTCTGCACTATTCACAATAGCCAGGCAATGGAAACAATCCAGATGCCCTACTGCAGATGAATGGATACAGAAAATGTGGTATATATACACAATGGAATTCTACATAGCCAACAGACAAGATAAAATAATGGCATTCGCAGGGAAGTGGATGAATCTAGAGAGAATCATGTTGAGTGAGACAAGTCAAAACCTAAGGAACAAAAGGTGCATGGTATCCTTATTATGTGCCTATTAAATCTAAAGAGTACAAGAGCAAGGACTCAATATCTGCATATTCAATGCTATGGACATGGTAATGGAAATATAAACATAACTACATAGATATAAAAACCTACAACTCTATAGACATGTTTTATTTTCAAATTTAATATGTTTTTATGACATAAAAACACTTAGCCTAATTTTGATTAAGCTCTAAATAGTAAGTCCCAGTGATTGTAAATAGAGATTCCCTTCTTGAACACTTGTTTGTTAAACCTGTCATTTAAAATATGATGTATGGTGCCGGGAGTTTGGCCTAGTGGTTGAGTGCTTGCATAGCATGCATGAAGACCAGGGTTCAAGTCCTCGGTACCACATACATAGAAAAAAAAAGCCAGAAGTGGTGCTGAGGCTCAAGTGGTAGAGTTCTAGCCTTAAGAAAGTCCAAGGACAGTGCTCAGGCCCTGAGCTCAAGCCCAGGACTGGCAAAAAAAATAAATAAAATAAAATAAAATATTATGTAGAAGTCAACGTTAATAAAGGAAAAAAATGTGAGACAAAAGACAAGGGGGAAACCAATACAATAACAATATTCACAAAACAATATGTTGGAAATGAACTTTACAACAGGGGAAGGGGTATTGGGAGTGAGGGAAAGTAGGAGAAAATGTGGCAGTGCATAATAATGTTGACAAGAACTGTACTCCCTATGTTATTTATTTAACTCTAACCTCTCGTACATCACCACAACATTAAAATTAAACTAAAAATAATCGGAAGAGTGAAAATAAAGAAAGAAAAAATAAGTAACTGGAAAGAATACAAAAATTAAAAAGAAACAAACGGCAAGAATAAAAATATCCCAATTGTTTCCATATCATAGAATTAATTTTGATTAGCATTGTTTTTATATGGTCATATATACATAACTATTAAGCTATTATGATCCTCTGCTGGGACTATTCTAAATATATATCAAATATTACAAATGAGGAAAACCATGGAGCCTGTGTTGCTTTAGTTCTAGCTCACTTCACTTGATATGATTTTTTTCCCAAGTCTTTCCATTTACTAACTAATGGGGCAATGCTATTCTTTCTTTCTTTTCTTTTGTTTTCCTTTTTTTTTGTGGGTCATGGGACTTGGATGCTATTCCTTAGTTCAGCTGAAGTGAAGGCTACTGCCCTACCTCTGGGCCTGGGCATTTTTCCTGAGCAATTCAACTGGGGGCTACCACCCTACCCTTAGAGTCACAGCCCCACTTCCTATTTTCAAGTGATGAATTGGAGATAAGACACATGGGTTCTTTAGTGCCTGGGATGGCTTTGAACCACGATCCTCAGATCTCAGACTCCTAGGTAGCTAGGATTACAGGTTGAGCCACTGTATCCAGATTCATTCTTTCTAATGGAAGCATAGAATTCCATTGTGTACAAAATACCACATTTTCTTGATCCATTCAACTTCTAAGGGGCTTATGGGATGATTCTATATCCTAGCTATAGTAAATAATGCCACCATGAATATAATTGTGCTGGTAGCTTTAGCTATCAGCTTTGTGCTGGCCTCATAGAATGAGTTTAGTAGTGATCACTCACATTCAGTTTCAAAGAACAGTTTGAGAAATACTGGAGTGAGTTCTCCTTTGAAGGCCTTAGAGAATTCAGCTGTGAATCTGTCTGGTCCTGGGTTTTTCTTGGATGGGAGGTCTTTTACTTCCATTTCTATTGTAATACTTGATGTGGGTTGGTTTAAATTTTCTTGGTTAATTGGGTATGTCATTACTTGTTAGAAATTCTTCTGTTTCTTCCAGACTCCCAAATTTGTTATCATAATGGTTTGTTTAGTATTCCCTTCTAATATTCTGAACTATGTTTGTTTCTGTCATGACGTTCCCTTTCTTGGCTCTCATTTGCTTTATTTTTGTGTGTTCTCTCTCTCTCTCTTGGTCAGATTTTTGGTCAGATTTGCTAAAGCTTTGTCAATTTCTTCAACTTCTTTGAAAAACCAATTCTTGGTTTTGTTGATATTGTCTAGGTTTTTTTTGGCCTTTAACTCATTTCATTCTGATTTGATTTTAATTATTTGTTTCCTTCAACCAGATTGTGGTTTGGCTCATTGCTCTTTTTCAAGGAACTAAAGGTGCATCATTAAATTGTTGGGTTTTGATTCATCCAATTTGTTGATGTAGACAATCGGAGGTATAAATTTTCCTCTGAGTACTATTGCCTTTTATGCGCCCAAGAGAATCTGGTATTTCTGTTAAATATTATGAAAGTTTGGATTTCCTTTCTGATCTCTTCAACGTCCTATTAGTGATTGACAATGTGTTGTTCAGTCTCTGTGAGTTACAGAATTTTCTATGGTAGGGCTGGGAGTTTGGCCTAGTGGTAGAGTGCTTGCCTAGCATGCACGAAGACCCAGGTTCAATTCCTTGGTACCACATACTTAGAAAAAGCCAGAAGTAGTGCTGAGGCTCAAGTGGTAGAGTTCTAAACTTGAGAAAAATCCAAGGACAGTCCTCAGGTCCTGAGCTTAAGCCCAGGACTGGCAAAAAAAAAAAAAAGAAGAAGAAGCAAGAATTTTCTATGGTAGTTTTTGGTATAGAGCTCAAATTTTATTCCATTTTAGTCTGAGAGTATTCAGAGAGTAATCTCAGTATTTCTGAATTTTCACAGATTTGCTTAAAGCTTTAAAATGTGATCTATTTTGGCAAATATTCCATGTACTGCCAAGAATAACATATATTCTGATGCCACTGGGTGGAATATTCTGTAAATATCTGTTATGTCTAGTTGGACTACACAATTATTTAGTTCTGAAATTTCTCTGCTGAGTTTTTGCCACATTGATTTATCCAGAGGATACATTGGTATGCTAAATTCACCAACAATCAATCAATGTGTTAGAATTTATGTGTGATTTTAGAGTGAGTGTTTGATGAATGTGGATGTTCTGGCATTTGGTGTATAGATTATAGAATTTTTATGTCCTCCTGGAGGAGAGATCTTTTTAATTAGTATGCAATGTCCTTCTTTGTATCTTCTCACTAATATCAACATGAAGACTACTTTGTCTGATATTAGGATTGCAACTACAGTCTGTTTATGGGGCTTGTTTTCTTGACAGTTTTTATTCCAGTCTTTCACTTTCAGAATGTTTGTTTTTGTGGTCAAAGTAAGTCATGTGAAGACCTCAGATAGATGATTCTTACATTTTAGTCCAACTGGCCAAACATTGTCATTTAATTGGAGAGTTAAGTTCATTACCATTGAGAGTTTGGACTGATAGGTGTTTGGTAGTTTCTGCAATATTATCCACCTTCTTAGGGGCTGTGCCTTATCAATTCTTACTATAATTATTTGCTTGTCTATTCAGGGTCTGTTTCTCTTCCAGTATTGTATTCAAGTTCTATGTGTAGAACCTATTTTAGTATTAGCTATAATACTGATTTGATGGAGACATATTATTTCATTTTTTTACTTGCAGTGCAAGTTTTTTTTCAATACCTCACTTATGAAGAGAGTTTACCTAGATACATTATTCATGGTTGCTGCTTGGTGGCATTATATTCTTTCATTTTTTCCTTGCTGTGTAAGGTTTTTATTTATCCCTCAGTTATAAAGAAGAGTTTAGCTGGGTTTACTATTCTTGGCTATTAGTTCTTTGTCTTTAAACCTTGCCATACTTCTTTCCAGTAACTCCTTGTTTTCATGGTTTCTGCTAGGAAATCTGTAGATATTCTCATTGATTTTCCTTATAAATAACCAATCTTTTCTCTCTGAAAGTTTTAAGGATCCTTTCCTTATTCTATATTGATCCTGTATAGACTACAATGTGGTGGTGAAATATCTTGTTCAAGTCTGGTCTGTTTGGGGTTCTAAAGACTTCTTGTATCTGTATGGGCCTCTCCATTTGGATGTTAAAGAAGTTCTCTGCTAGGATTCTGTTAAATACTTTTCCTATTCCTATAGTTTAAGTCTTGTGTGCCCCATATCTATTCTCCTTAAATTAGATATTATAAATGTTACTGGCAACTTTTGTAGGTATCTATCTTGTTTCTTGTATTTGTTTGGAATTATGTTCTGTTATTTCTCTATAAAGTCTAGATTATCTTTTGTGGGGCACATCACATCAGGGAAATGAAGAACCTATGCTGTAAAAGGAGGCCTAACTCGTGGTCCAGTGCTCATTCCCTGGTCTTGGGACCGCACCTGGCTGAGATGGTGCCTGCTGCCCGGTTGGAAGGCCTGGCTGTGGTTTGGAAGGCCACCTCTGGGATCGAACCCTTCTGCCCTCTTGGACAGCACATGCATCCTACTTCCTTAATGAGAGTACCTCCCTGGCCCTGCCCACATTTATGTTGATAGGCTCCTGCATCCTATATTAGCTGAATGGACTTCCTCAATAAACGAGTTCCTGGCTTGACTGGTCTTCCTGACATATCTGATTGTCCTTCGCTGAGGGAGCGCTGGGTGCCGGTAATCGGTAGGCCCTCTCCTTTCTCAACTAGTCCTGGTCAGGACGTGTTCTCCCTATCCCTCCTGTGGGTCGGGAGGGACCAAGGACTAAAAGACCCTACAATCTTTAATAATTCTAGATATCCTAACTTCTGTATCAACTAATCTACTATCAAGACTTTCTGATTTGTTTTTATTTCCCAGCTTTCTAAGTGTTCAGTTTTGATTGTTTATTTCCAATATAATGTGTTTATCACTGTTACATTTGTCCTTTATCTTAAGGGAATCACAGAAACAGCAGGATGATGAATCACTGCAATATTGATACTCACTTGACTCTATGTTGGGTAAACTTGCAATTTGGGAAGAGGGAATAGGGAAGGATAAGTGGTAATATTGAGGGATGAGGTACTCATTCCCTTAGCTATGTAACATAAACCTTGTGCTCATCATATTTTCAATAAAAGTAAAAAGCAAAAAGTAAAAAAAAATAGAGGCAGGATCAAACAAGAATAGAGGAATACAGAAAAGAAACAAAAGAAAGAAAACTATGACTTAAACTTCAGGAAAAAATATGTATAAAATTATAATACTAAAATGAAACATTTGAAGATCATGATTTAGAAAATTGAGTAATTGAAAGTATTGCCTGAATTAATTATGCACACAATTAAGAGGGAAGCCTAGTAATCTTCGTACTTTCTACATCTAGGAATAAATCGAACAGCAATGAAGAAACATTTAAAAAAATACCTACAGCTCAAGAAATTAAATCCCTCAAAAACAAATCCTCAAATAACAACCATTACTTTAAAAGCTAGGCTAAAGACTTAAAGACAGACTTCTCTGAGGAGGATATAAAAATGGACTGTAGGCACATGAAGAAATGCTCAATATCTCTTGCCATAAAAGGATTGCAAATCAAAACAACTTTGAGATTCCACCTCACTCCAGTTAAAATGGCCATGATCAAGATATCTAATAACAACAGATGCTGTTGGGAATGTGGCCAAGAGGGATCACTACTACACTGTTGGTGGGAGCGTAAACTTGTTCAACCACTATGGAAAACAGTATGGCAATTCATCCAAAGTCTAAATATAAAGCTTCCTTATGATCCAGCAATTCCACACCTTGGCATTTACCCAATATCCAGAAACAAGGCATACTAAACTTACTAGCACAACAATGTTCATTGCAGATATGGAATGAGCCAACCTAGATACCTCTCAGTAGAAGAATGAATCAAGAAAATGTGGTACTTATACAAAATGGAATTCTATGCTGCCATCAGAAAGAGTGACATCATCTCATTTGTAAAGGAAATGGAAAGACTTGGGAAAACCATATTAAGTGAAGTAAGCCAGACCCAAAGGAGCATAGGTTCCATGGCATCTCGCACTTGTAATAATTAGTACACATTTAGACATTTAGGATTCTCCTAGCAGAGGATCACAATATCTCAAAACCCATGTACATATGGTTATACAGGATGAACTTTAGGTTATGAAAACAAGAGGTTTATCTTTGTGATTGCTGTTCTTAATATACTATATGAAGTTATTTTACTATATGAAGTTATTTCTTTTCTCTTTTTATTCCACTTATGGTTAATCTCATATGGTTACTGTACCTGACTTTCTTACCTTCTATAGTGTATATATATACATACTTATTTATTTGAAATAGGGGAGGGAAGGGGGAAAACAAGATGTTTTGGAGGGGGCGAGGGAGGAAAGTGGGGACAAAAACATGAGAAGGGGTATCTAGGTTTGAGTAGTAATGTACCCACTACCTGACAAATGTAAATGTAACCACTCTATACATTATCCCTAAAATAAAATACAATTTTTTAAGGGAAAAATAGGGCCAGGAGTTTGGTCTAGTGGTAAAGTGCTTGCCTAGGAAGAAGGAAGAGCCGAGTTCGATTCCTTGGTACCACATACATAGAAAAAGCTGGAAGTGGTGTTGTAGCTCAAGTGGTACACAGCTGTAGTCTTGAGAAAGCCCAAGAACAGTGCTCAGGCCCTGAGCTCAAGTCAAGACTGCCAAAAAAAGAAAAAATAATTTAAGTATTTTGGAGGACCTCATGTCTCCACTGTATCTTCTATCCATTCTCTTGATGGAGCCTCTGATTTCCTTAAAGTGATCAGTTTTCCTTAATTTGGCTTAGTTTGATTCTCTAATCAACTTGTTACAGTGGACAGAAAAAAGTCCTGCTTTACAAACTAGGAGTCTTTGTACCCCCTTGTCTTTGCTGCAGAGGTAAGGGCCACTTCTTGCTGTGCTTGCTCTGAGTACAGCTGCCCTTTCATAAGAGGGGCTTCCCTTCCCTGGGTGGCACGGCCTTTCTCTGAGCAAACCTTCCTCTTACTGGTCAGATTCCTTTTTCCTTTTGAAAAATTGCACTGCTATCTCTGCTTCTCTGGCTTGTGTTATCTGCTAGCTGCTCTGATAGTTTTGGTGCCAGTATCAATGATGGCATTCTGATTGGGTGGCAGAAGGGCTTCCTTCCAAAAGCTGTTCTTTGATCAGAGAAAAGGGAGTCTTTCATGGGGTACTCACACTTTCCCTGGATATTTTGGACATTCATGATCCATTTCTGTAGCTATCAGGATGTGGATTTCTGCTCCTAATCAACCAGTTCAAGCTTGATGTGGGTGAGAAGCTGTAGGCAATCTGACTGTGATGCTTTTGTGCTGGCTCTCTCTGTGGAGCTGCTCTAGCTATGTCCACCACCAGCTATATATACTCAAATCTTTCTTCTTAGGCAGCCTGCCTATAATTTTCCTTACTGACAAAAATTTCTGTATAATTATAGCTCACTTCATGTGACGTTTTAGACCTGGACTATTTATTAAGACCCCAAAGCTTTGATTTTTTCAGGGACAGCTCAGTTAGTCCTCAGCTATTCCTCTGCCATCTTCTATCCTCTATAAATCTTTTTCATTTTTGGTAGCCAGTTGTGGGCTTGAGCTCAGGGCCTGAGGACTGTCCCTGGACTTTCTCAAGGCTAGAGCTTTACCACTTGAACCTCAGCACCACTTCTTCTATAAATCATTTTTGAACTTCATTTTCGTTGAGTCATACATTCCCATTTCTACAAGTCCAAAACTGTAATTTAAAATTTTAATTTTCTACAATTAAGAAATGGAGTGTTTGTAAACTCTTGGTGAGATATTTTTTTATCTTGTGTTGTGTGTCAATGTAATAGTATATTTATTTTGCCCATAATGGGATATATTTTAAATAATTAAAAGGTAAATAATCATCAATTCTTGTGGAGTCTTTTAATGGAAATATCCTCATTCTGAGAATAAAACTTAAATAGTTTCCCCAAACTTCTCAGTATCTCTAAGTGTAAAAATTAAGCATAAATGATATTGGCTAATAAATCATTTTAATTATTGAGTGGCAAAATTATTAAATTCAGTATAATAGGCTTTGCCACAGAATTTTAAGTATAATTACTTCTGTCTGAATTTGTCTTACAGTAAACAACAATAAATGTATGCGTGCTTGCCTAGCATGCATGAAGACCCGGGTTCAATTCCTCGGTACCACATACATAGAAAAAAGCCAGAAGTGGTGCTGAGGCTCAGGTGGTAGAGCTCTAGCCTTGAGAAAGTCTAAGGACAGTGCTCAGGCCCTGAGCTCAAGCCCAGGACTGGCTAAATAAATAAATAAATATAAAATAAAAATTCCACTAGATCATATCTGCAAAATGTAAGCCCTTGTTAATCATACTATGTTATTTGGCCTAAGTATTAAATGTCCCTAACACTGTCATTAATAAAATACCATTAAACTCAGTGCAAATAAATGTGAGTAGTGTTTATTAGATTAAAAATCAGCCCACTGA
Organism: Megascapheus bottae; assembly: GCF_031878675.1. Lineage (NCBI taxonomy): Eukaryota > Metazoa > Chordata > Mammalia > Rodentia > Geomyidae > Megascapheus > Megascapheus bottae. Next base: position 5,844,014 of record NC_143521.1, on the reverse strand, counting down.
AATATGTCTTGTTGGTCACCTTTGATATACAAAAACAAGTAGCACTGGAGCTTTTAAGAGAGAATAAATAAATTGTCTATTTTTGAATAACTAGAGGTCTGTTATAGCAATCTTACATGATTGAACCTCTAACTGACCCTGAACTTGCCAATATGTCAAGTACAAGTACTGGCTTTAGAAATAGTTTAAAAAATAAATCAGGAAGACCTAGTTGTCATCTTTTAAAAGAACACTCCAAAAAAATAAAAAAAATAAAAGAACACTCCATTTATTATCATTTTTTTCCAGATGCAAACATCCAAACATTTTTCTTAATTATGAAGCAGGCTACATTTCAGTATTTCAATATGTCAGAATTTCAACTACATTTGTTCTTGTCGATTAGTCAACATAGTTGGCTTCTTTCATTATTATTGCAAATAATCTCAGATAAAATATCAACTTCCACCATGCTTCTTGTTTGTTCTGTGTTCCATGCCTTCTTTCCAGGCCCATGCTGGTTTCAGAGTTACTGACGTATATTAATTGGAGGAAGCAGAAACTCAATGAGCAACAAACTTGATCTTCTGACTTCTACTGGAAAATCAGATATCTGATTCCCTTCTACTTACATTTTGTTGGCCAGAGAAAATCACATGGCAAAGAGAATCTATGGAAATGAAGAGTCATAATCTTGCAGAGTTCATCAAATAGAAGAAAGGAATGGAGATAAAATAGTTTTATTATCTATAACATTAATTCAACTTCTTAGATAATGTGAGATCCAATATCCAAAGGAAACCTTCACTGAGACAAAGGGTAAAATATCAAACAGAACTAAAGGAGGCTCTGCAAAAAGTCATAAAAGATGAACAATGGAGTCACGCAACTGTATTTTGAATGAAATGCAACAAAGATAATGGAAAGGAAGGTGTGATATGAACAAAGATTTGTTCCAAAATGGAGTTTGAGGGCTGGGAGTTTGTCCTAGTGGTTAAAGTGCTTGCCTAGCATGCATGAAGACCCGGGTTTGATTCCTCGGTATCGCATACATAGAAAAAAGCCAGAAGTGGTGCTGAGGCTCAAGTGGTAGAGCTCTAGCCTTGAGAAAGTCCAAGGACAGTGCTCAGGCCCTGAGCTCAAGCCCAGGGCTGGCAAAAAAAAAATGGGGTTTGAATAAACTGACTTTTAGATTAATCACTGCTCCAGGCAGCGGCTGGAGAGCAGAGCATTGCACATGCTCTGGACTCCTTAAAAAGCTGGATTGTTTAGAGACTATAGTTTTCCATTATGCTTACCCAAAAGATTGACTGAATGGGGAAAGGTAACCAAGCCTCTATGTTGTTTGAGGATCTTATTGAATATTTAAATGTCACATTATGATGATAAATTTTATCTCCTCTTTTAAACTTTGTCTTTTATTAAGGTTACAGTATTTCTGCATTTTGCAGAGTTAAAGTTAGGAAGAAGAGTCATCATCAGAAAGTGTGTCATTTTATTTTGAATTTCAGATTTTAGTATTACAATAGTGAGGATTGAACTTAAGGCCTTGTACATGATGGACAAGGGCTCTGACACTAAAACACACCACTCTCGCACACATTTCATTTGATTTTGTAAGGAACAAAATTATATATACAAATGTCCAAACAATTCATGTCTTAGAAGGAACAAAGTCCTTAAAGAAAACAGTATTTACAGATGCCCAACAAAGTAGATGGAAACCAAGTGCAATAGCATAAATACAACTGTTCTAGAGAAGTAATATTTGTATGAAATATGTTTTTGTTTTCTTACCTTTGATCATTTGTAAAGCTTGAATCAAGGGCCTTGGCACTGTCCCTGAGCCTCTTTGCACTGTGGCTCTACCGCTTGAGCCATAGCATCACTTTCATGTATGAAATATGTTTGAGGACTGTAATACTACATTCTTGAAGTTAAACAGAAATAATTAACTTGAACATTTTAGAAATTTAGGAGAGAACATTAGTGATACATTTAAGATTGTTATACACATTAATATTATAATATACTCTAGATTGAATATATTTTTATTATTTCTTAATTTCTCAGTCTAGATGTATCAAAAGAGGCAGTGCCACAAACTACTTCCAAGGCTGTGATAAAATTAGAACAAAAACTCAAAAAGCAAAAAACCTCATCATATGCTAATTTCATGGCACTACAGTTATTTTATTTAGCATCCCGTGTGTTTTTGTTTGATCTAAAAGATGTTGTTATACACTGAAAAGTTGATCCATTACAAATGAATGTGAAACTTTTGTTTAGGGACCACCTTGCTTCATGTATAGATTACAAGAATAGATGAGCAAGACAGAGAGAAAACTTAGAGTTCATGGTCTTGTAGCTGTGTGTGTAGCAATCTTCTTAACTTTATTCATTCTGATATGTCTAGACTCACTTTTTGCATGTATTTATTTATTGAGCCAACAGTTCTCCTTTGGCTTTTTTTCTGCTCAAAGTTGGCTTTTTACCACATCTGTTTCTTTCTTTTTTTTTATATGGGTAATTAGGGCCATTTTTTTTTCTGGATAATAAGGGCCAAATTTCTCAAGAACTATTCAAGATTTTCAGATCACAGCCTCCTATGTACTAGGACTACAGATGTGGGACACCAGAGCCTGGCTGTTTAAAATTTAAAATTTAAAAATTTTTATTTTGAAACTTAATTATCTTAAAGAAGTGAAAACATTGTAAGAGCAATATACATTATTAAGGCAGCACTACCACACAGTTCTTTTTCGTTATTGTTGTTTTGGTCATGGGGCTTGAACTCTGGGTCTGAGCAATGTCCCTGAGCTCTTCAGCTCAAGGCTACTGCCCTATTCCTTGAACCACTGAGACACTTCTAGTTTTGTAGTGGTTAATTGGAGATAAAAGTCTCACTTCAGTGCCCCAGCTGGCTTTGAACCATGATCTTCATATCTCAGCCTCCTGAGTAGCTGGGATTACAGGCCTGAGCCATCACACCTGGCTAACCCAGTTCTTTAATGAAGCCATTTCATAAAGAAACTGACACCCTGGGTTCTAACCCTGGTATCATAAAAAAGAACATAATGATTGAAATAAGCATATGTCTATATAGTCATATCATAGCTGTAATCTATGTGTAATCATATGCATAATCTTTTGCATAGAGCTAAGAATAAAACCAAGGGCCCGGTACAGGATAGGCAAACATATTTCTACTGAACTATACCATCAAAATGAAAACATGGCAAATATACTGTAAAAGTAAATATGTTAAACTATACATATAATGCAAAATATCCTAAATGATGTTTCATACAAATAGTTTTCTTACCCATCATTTATTACTGGCCTATTGACTTTTTTCTCTCATATTATAAGATTTTACTAAATAAATTGTGAGAGGTTTTAATCAATCTGTTATTATCTATGACTGAATCTGTCTACTGGTAAGGCCTAGAAAATGTTTTTTTTCCTCCATTTTTTTTCACTTTTTTCTTGGACTCTCCCTTCATATCATCATCTTCTTCTATTAGTATGGCTATACCTCTGAGCCAGAGGTCATATACTTGCTATGAAATGTTCTGGATGGTTGTGGTAACATATACCAGCTCTATCCATAGAATTCAGTTCTGAAATTCTTTCTGAGGCAGAATTTCACTTTAAAGACCTAAATCAAAAAGACAAAATTTTTACATCTTTTACCAACTTTCACATTCCCAATGAAAAACAGGGCAAATCAATGATTTTTACCATATTATTATTGTTTTCCAACACTAGCATTTTTAAGATTACTTTTTAAAAAATAACTTTTTTAACTTTACAAAGACAGTATTTATATGGGTTTCTCAGAGTGTATTTATTTATTTATTTATCTAGTCTTGAGGCTTTTACTCAGAACCTAGATTCTGCTCCAGAGCAATTTTGCTCAAGGTTAGCACTCTATCACTTAAACAAAAACTCCACTTCTAGCTTTTCCGGTGAGTAATTGGAGATAAGGGCCTCAAGCAGACTTTACTCTCTGGGCTGGCTTCATACCATAATCTTAAGATCTCAGCCCCTTGATTGGCTAGGATTGCAGGCATGAGCCACGTGTACACAACTGCCATTGTTTATTTTAATTAATAAAAACTCTTAAATCTTTATTGTTTAGATAGATGGAAGTTATATTTTATGCACTTGATTTGATTTGCAACTTGTCATATACAACGTTTACTCTATGATACGGGTTTTTGCATTAAAGAAGACTTTGTAGTATGGGTTAATATTGGCTATTAGTTACTCAAATTCAGTTCCTTAGTAGGATAGTTTTAGGAAACCATTTCCACAGAATATCATGGGTCCATTTATTTTGCACTTGTACCTGGAAATAACTAAACACTTTCTCAGTACTGTAATCAAGCTTTAGTCCCCAAATCTCTAACTCTAACTATAGCTACTGGCTCTTCACAACAGAGAGGGCTGCTATTTTTGTTAGCTTCTACTAAAAATAATATACAACTTATCATGGAAAAACCTCTTATTAAAGGAGTGAAGATACACATTGTGTTCCTGAAGGAAGTTTCATGTTAAAGGTAGAATCAAATCAAAGAAAAAACATATTGGTACAATGTTCTGGCTCAGACTTGTTAATAGGTATAAATATGTTGTAATTATTTTTTTCTTCATTCTAATCTTATTACCTATCTAGTTTTTGCTTTATTCCATAGCCTAAATAAAAGAAATGATTAAACAACTAGTTGTAAAAGATCATCACCATTGATAGGGAAGGGGGGAAAACCAAGACGGGGGTGAGGAGGTGGGGAGGTGGGGGGGAGGGTAATGGGTACCAAGACATGTGAAAGGGTATCAATGTATGTGAATTAATGCACCTTCTATCTGGCAAATATCATGTAACCCTTTTATTAATTACAATAAAAAATATATATATAAAAAAAGAATCCATCCAAAGGGAAAAAAAAGATCATCACCAGTATTATTTTCAGATTGTATTTCAAATATCTCCACTTTTATGTTGTCTCATTCTGGGATGCGAGCAGAGCAAGATGAATGTAATCACCTAAAGAGGAACAAAGAGGAGTCTGTTCATAGTTGCAACTACTCCTGGAGCAGCTCCCTGTCCTGGGGCTGAGTGATGAGAGCTGCTTAGATAAGAAGCTACAGGCACTGAGGAGCAATTCCAGGGGAGGATCACACAACTTCAAATACACAGCTCTGCTTAAGGAGAGATAATCCATTGTAAACACACACACACACACACACACACACACACACACACACACACACACACACACACACGGAATTTATGGCTAAAAGCAAATAAATCAGGGTGAGAGCCTTCTATGCTTTCTTCTCTTCTGAGAAGGAATGTTTTATTTAGTTAACAGAAGGAGAAGAAAAGAATAAAGCCTAGAAGAAGGAAAGGGCTAGAGTCCTAGCTGATAATTCACTGAGTAAAATGAACAGTTTAAACAGTAATCTGATGATTAGTTTACTGAGTGAATTTAGCAAGCTTTAACTTGTTTCAAATTTCTTTGGCTCATTTATTTTTACTGTTGGTAATCTTAAAAAAGCTTACAAAAGCATGAAACAAACATGGTTCTATTTAGAGTTTAAGATGTAGGACCTTCAGTAAATCCATAGTCATTGCAGACTAGTTTCTTTGACTATTTAGAAATATTATTATTATTTGAAGTTTCTTCTTATTTAGGCATATGCTATAGGATGTAATTAGTTTATACAGACAAATTGTTTTATGGTAAGTATAAAATAATTTATGTTATATTACTTTCAAATGTACTTCCAATTTGTTATAATTTTAGGGCACTTGAATGTTTTGAATTCTGATTTTTATGACTGTCATCTTAACTTCAAATAGCTTAATTGAAATATTCTTGGTTTAACCTTGCATATATTTTAAGTATTCCCTTTTCCACCTAATGATACAAGTAACATTTGGAAGTAGTGCTTAATTATGCTAATAAAAGAACATAGTAACTCCTCTGTTAGTGTAATTATTAGCATTATGAGTTTATTTCATTACATCTATTTTTTCTTTAGTAATACTTTTCTAGGATTTATAATATATAATATGTTACTGGACACAATGGTTTTCCATTTTTTTCCTTCTATGATACTTCCTTCTAAGGTACCTTTTGAACAAATATTGAAAATGTGTATAAAACAAACACCTAAAACATTGGAAATTGTGCTTTCATTAAAATACACAAAATAGATACTGGAAGTTGAAATATGTCTCATAGAGAAAGACAGGTCTGTTGTTTAAATCACAAAAACGATAGCATTTTGTTAGATCTCAAGATGAGCATGAATCCCATGACACAGTTTTAAATTGTTGCCTTTGAACTTGATTCTACTTATTTCCATTCAGAAGAAAAAAATGCTAAGACATTTGGCATCCAAACCATGTGAGTGAAAGGGGTTACTTTGCTATTGACATTTACCAATATAATTTATTAATATATTGGAATTATACCATCAAGCTCATCAACTCTAGAGGTAAGTAGTCATGGTTGAAGCTGGCAAATGCCCAGTGGAAATTTTCACAGTTGTAAGGGTATGAGAACCATTTTAAAATGATACCATTTTCTTTTTAATTATAGACATACTCTATAATTTTTACCAAGAATTTTTTAATATTATAATTACCGAAGAAACAGAACAACATTGCTGACATATGTCAGACTTACGAGTCTATGAGCTTTGCTTAGATACTGTCTTCTTTCAACTTAGTCATCACTCTTTTGATAACTATAGCTTTTTCAAGTTTATAGTCAAACCAGGAGGTAGATTATAAATAAATGAAATGCAAGTTAACTTAAATTTTATATTGATGGTTTGAAAAAAGTTGCATGGTTTTAGAAAATCTAAAATTTTATTTTATTTTCCGTTAAGTTTCTCTTGACTTTTCTACCAATAAGAAATGGAATATACAAATCAAACTCTATGAAGAATAATCCTACTAGGAAAGAGAAATACAACACATGTCATAGACTAAAATTATGGCTTAGATGAAGGAGGTATTTTGACTTTTCCCAACTCTAAATATTCAAGATATATCCAATATCCTGTCATTTATAATTTCATATTCATTTGAGGCATTGTAGTATTTTTGCCCTGGTTATTAGCAGTATGACTAGACATGACTAGACAGCTAGCATGTGGGAGCTGACTTACCAGTTCTGCGGAGACTGACCCATCTGTTGATAATGAAATGCATGAAGTAAGATGAGCAAAATGGAGTTTGAAGTAAGTTGCCAGCAAGGGCCTGCGATAAGGAAACTGCTTTCCCAGCAGATTGTACAAAAGGAATACACAGGAAGAAAGGATGCCAGAATCCGGACACCAAAATGGAAACTAAGCCAGGTTGCAGATTCTAGGCCAAAAGGACATGAAAGATGGGGTTATAATTTGAAGGTGACTTTATTGTGAGTGGAGAGGGGACTAAGGTCTACAGGAAAGTATCACAAAGGTAATCTTGAAGAAATTTGCATAGTAAGTGGAGATCAGATTTGTGAATAGGAAAGGAAGCCTGACATGTAAAAAATGGATGAGGTAAACCAGAAAATGCCAGGAACAAGCAAATAATTGATCTTGAACTCAATGCCTTGTGCTCTTGTTTGGTATCTTTGCTCAGTGCTAGTGCACTATCCTTAGGCTCCATCTCCACTTCTTTGCTTGTTAGTTGGAGCTAAAAGTCTCATGAACTTTTCTGCACAGGCTGGTATTGAATCTTAGTCCTCAAATCTTTTCTTCCTGATATGCTAGGATTATAGGTGTTAGCCACTAGCACATGGCTAATTAAATATCACTTATCAACAATTGGTTACTGAGTGCTTAAAGGAATCTTGCATCATCACACATAATCCAGAATTATCTTCTTTTTAAGAATTCTTCCCTTACTTCGTATCCTTGTTCTCCTACAACCTTAACAATTGTTTTTCTCTAAGATACATAGAAAATCATTTAAAGAGAGCAAAAGCTCTACTCTATATCATTTTTGTTTTTGTAAGGCTATATTCTTCCTTCCATACTTTGTTAATTTCCTGGCCTTTACCTTAATTTTATGGCCTTCTTTTGTTATTTTCTTCCCCTTGGTTCTGGATCTGTTGCTGGATCACCAAAGAGATACTTGCTTAACTGTCAATTAGTCGTCTAAATATAGATGCATCTTAGGTCCTTCTATTTCATGGTGACAGGTTTGTGCTATGTCTATTGTTTACTGATTCTACTTTCCATTACATTACAGGAATCTTCCTAGGGAAGCAAGACATGTATTATGAGCCAGTTATAATCTGGATTGGGTGTATGAACAATAGATTGCGGCCCTTCTATGAGAATTTCTGCTTCTTACTAGTCTTGAACAGAAATCATTTCCAAAACTTACGAAATTGTGTACATCCCTTTTAGAAATTGTTTCTGATGAAACGTGTTTTGGAGGTTTTTTTTGTTGTTTGTTTGTTTTTGTTGATCATGGGCCTGGGCACTGCCTCTGAGCTCTGCAGCTCAAGGCTACTGCTCTACTCTTGAGCCACGCCCCATTTCCCATTTTCTGGAGGTTAATTGGAGATTAGAGTCTTAGGTCCTTTTGTGCTGGGACTGGCTTTGAAACTTGATCCTCAGATCTCAGCCTCCTGAGTAGCTCAGATTACAGGGGTAAGCCATGGCACATGTGTTTTTGTTTCACATGTGGGTTTTTATACTCATCTGATCGCTCTTTATTTCCATGCTCAATGGTATAGGTAAAAGATGGAAAGTTAGAACATTTATGGAATCATGGGATGCTACACAGAAAACGACATTGCCATTCTTTTTTTTTTTTTTTGTCTGTCCTGTAGCTTGAACTCTGGGTCTGGGCACTGTCCCTAAGCTCTTCAGCTCAAGGCTAGTGCCCCTTCTGGTTTTCTAGTGCTTAATCGGAGATAAGAGACTGATGGACTTTCATGACAGGCTGGTTTTGAATCACCATCCTCAGGTCTCAGCCACTTGAGTTGAGTAGCTAGGATTACAGGCATGAGCCACCACTCTTTGAGTATGCCATTACCATTCTTTGGTTTGCAAATGATGGTACAAATAAATTGAGCTTTGCCGGGGCCAACCGGCAGCAAACCAGGGTTCGCAGATTGGGGTTCCTGAAATAGGGGACAAGGACTAGGAAGAAAAAGAAGAGAGACAGACACACTAGGTCCGGGATGTCCGCAGTCCAGGCAAAGACTGACTAGACTGCCGCGTTTATTTTCCCCTCCCCCTTCTTCCCTCCTCCTCTCCCAGGGAACCTCCAGGTGTTACATTCATATGGTAATTCTCAGGTCATTTACATAGAATAGGGCCAGAAAGCAATAAGACAATATAGCCATCGTCTGATGCAAGTCAAGGTACAGTTTGATTCCACTCTGGCTCCCAACAGAGCTTAATAAATTAATTCCCCAAACTAAAGAAAGAAAAGCAAATAATCACAGAATACTCTGCAGGTAAAATAAAGCCTGGTAAGTCTGATACTGTGTTCTCTTAATAATTCCAGGTAGCATCCTCAGCATGTGTCATCAGATCTTAATAAAGAGGGAAAAATGTTTAACAGAAGCAGTTGAACTTTCTGCTCATTAGTGGGATTCAAATAATGTTGGTTTCACTCCACTGCTATGGTAGACTTGCATTTTTCGTAACTTTGTTAAGATATTGACATAAACTAACAAAAATATATAATGCCTACTTATGGAGTATGACTTGCTGAGCACAAGATGAAGAATTTGGTTGTGTGTGTGTATGTGTGAGTTTGTGTATGTTTTATGATGTTTGATACAACTATGTTTGAAAAACAATAAGCCTTTAACAATAAACTCTTAAGGAGAGGAAAATGAGTTTATTTGCATAATCTTCCTTGACCTCCAAGGAAGAATCTTCACATTGATCTCTAACCACCCAGCTCAAAACTCTATGGAAAAGATTTTGAACAATAGAGTATCTCGTTTAGAGAACCAAATCAGTAAGTTTTTTCTTTTTTTTGTAATAGTGTGTGTGTGTGTATGTGTGTGTGTGTATGTCTCTCCCCCCGCAACCCCTCCCCAGCTTGTGCTGATGTGAGGAGTGTTTGGAATGTGATCTCCAGGAGGGTACCAGAAACTGGATGTGAGGTTGCTAGGCAACTTCCTCTATTGTTTTAAACAAACTCCAAGAGCTGGCAGCAGCTGTCAAAGTTCCTGGCTCTTAAGAATAACAGAGCTCAAAAACACAAAGAACAAAGATCTTCCACAATAAATGGCAATAAATAACCGGAACTTTCTATGCCAGTAAATGCAAGCACTTGGATGTTAAAGCAATTAATAAGGTTAACAAACACAAGAGGCCATTTGAGTTCTATTTGTTGTCAAATACTTCTTCTCCCCAGACACTTTAATTTAAATGGTAAGACAATCTGAAAGGAGAATGGTATGCTGTGATGTTGATAATTATTCCTCTAAATCACTATTTTTTTGCTTTTATATTCTGATTTTATTCATGGGGAATTAAATTTCAGCAATAAAAGTAAACATTATTTGAAATAAGTTTTAAAAGCCATGAATAGAAAAAAATTGACTTTGTTCATGTTAAGAAAATGAATTCATTCAATTGTGTCATCACAAGGTTCTTTTTCTTTACCCTCTTCAGAGCTGCTCAAATTCCCTTACCCTTTCCTTCTTTTATACAGAAAGAGATGCTCTACAGGATATACGAGATACTATTGAATAGAGCTGCACACAAGAGAGACCAATATACCTAGTGAATCTGAATGACCTCCATGTGGTGGGGTGGTTGAGGTGATTTAAGCCTTTGTACCTCTTTCCTGCCACAATTTTCTTAGAAATTAAATAGAACATGTAATGACCCAAATCTGAGTGTTTTCTTGAAATATAAAATTGTAATTTTGAGCTAAATTTGTTTGTTCTGAATATTTATACCTGGATAGTTGAAGTGTATGCTGAAAAGGTAAAAGTAAACCTTACTGTCTGAACAGAAAGCTTATGTAATATCCAAACTGCTTTTGTGAAGTTCATTTATAAAAAGGAAAAATGGTCAATGAACAATGAAATTATGATTAAGCAATCTTATAATTGCTAATTGTAAGGACATTCTCACTGATACTGAAGGTGGTAATGTATCAGGATTTTTGTAGAGTTTCCATACATGTCATTAAACTATTACATAATATCTGAAGACACCACATACTCTTCCAAGAAAAATGGATTTCTCACTGATGTACATATTAAAACATTTTTCTATGGATTTTTGAAGAGCTTTCTTTTTCTTTTTAAGATTTCTTAGATTCTAAAATATTGTTTAATAATTTTGTCACATGAATGAATGATAATCTTATATTTCCATATTTTCCTTTGCATTTGCAAAAGGTAAAATGAAATTGAAATGCATAATAAGCTAAATACTATGAGTCAGACACAGTTTTAAATATGTTATGGGAAATGTATCATTTAACTCTGAAACTGGCTTTAAGATACACTATCACATTCTTTTATTATAGGGTAATGCTGAGATACCAAGAGAACAATTTTGAACAAAGTAATTTTTAAATACTGTGATCTTTAAAACTGAACAAAAACACCAACTAAAAACCTGTGTATTAAAAATTTTAGTACCTCCTAAAAGTAAAAAAATGATACTCATGATTATGCTGTATATTTTTACATGTTCATTCAAAGTTGGTATTTGTATTGTTCTTCTTTTATGTATTTTAAATACTGATGAATATTACTTTTCTCCCCTTTCTATTCCAATGCAATCCACTCTACCCCTGATCTCTTTACAACTGAATCTCTCTCCCCAAGAGCCTCTTTGACATTTTCATCTCATACATGGTTAGCAGGGCTCCAGTACAAATCCTTTATTCTTGCATCTTAAATGACCTGAAACGTGTAGACCTCATTCATCACATTTTACTTCCATTCATGTTGTTCTTTCTGTCTGGAATGTGTCTATCCAGTTTCCTCTATATCTTTTCAAATATTCAAGACTAAAGTTTGAATAGAAATTCCAACCACACAACAAAGACTGTCATGTTTCTGTTTGACCAGGTAGCTCAGTACAGTCTTGGAAAGCCAGACAGAAAGTCTTTTTAAGACCCGTTACCAAAGACAATTTTGTTTCCTCTCAGTATCTGGTTTGTTTCCAACGTATTCATGCTCTAATCACATAATAGTGCCTTTACCTATTACCTGAAATTGGAAGCCAAATTTCCGGTCTATTAAGAAACACTTTGAAGCATGCTTTTTATTACAAATTATATGTTCATTAATTTTATTATATTTTTTTCCTTTTTGCCATCACCTATGTTAATTTTGTGAGTATTTTAAAAGAAAGTCAAAATTTTATTTATTGCTGGTGAAAAAGAAACTATATAAAATAATTGTCAATCTTAATGAAAAATAGAGAAAATGATAGGAAACAAATTTCAAGTTATCTATAAAAGCTGTTCAAAATGGTTATTCAAATATGAATATCTACTTATATTTTTCTATGAAGTTTTTGTTCATGATTCTTTGAGTAGGCTTGAAATGTGTAAGAATATAATATTATACTATAGTCTTGGCAATAAGTTTTATGTCATTAAATATTCCTTGAAAAAATATTTGGGGATTTTAAAATATGTCATAAATATAGAGGAATTTCATTGAACTATTCTATATGGATTAATATTTATTCTGGTTAATAATTATCTTATTATTTATATAGTGAGTAGCATTCTGAAGAGCATCTTATAGTCAAATCATTAACGGTATCTTAGTCATGTAAGGTAATGGAAATACATATCTGTCCCTGAGCTCTTCAAAAGTTATGAATATTTAGAAAGCTATTAACACTTTTTGCCCAATTTCTACATAATTTCTCTGTCTACTAGACAATTATGAGCATTGTATTTCTTTCTCTAAATACACAGTACTCATTTCTATAAGTAACTCAACATCTTTTAAGGACAGTATTTGAATAAATTACTGTATGCATAAATGAATGAATACATTTAACCAGATAAAATTGTTCCACATCTAAAATCAGATATGAATGACATGTCATATTACCATATTACTAGCTAGATTTAGTGTTTGTTCTTCTTTTCATCTTCTTGTAATATCATTACAAGTATAACTTGGTATAACATGGAAGGTTTTTAAAAAGATCTCATATCTAGTTCACAGATGGCTCATGCCTATAATCCTAACTGGTTCAGAGTCTGAGATCTAAGGATAAGGATTGAAAGTCATCTAGGGCAGGAAAGCCTATGAGACATTTTTCTCCCTTTAACCACAAAAAGATATGAAAATAGATCTGTGGCTCAAACTGTAGAGCATCAGCCTTGAGTGAAAAATCTCAGGGACAACACCCAGGCCTTAAGTTTGAGCCCCAGAACCGGCACACACACCTAGAGATTCCCCCACTCCCCACCCCACACACAAGTTATCACTGGTGATGGTGGCTACTAAGGAGACTGAGATTTGAGAACTGTTATTGGAAGCCAGCCTGGGCAGAAAAGTCTGTGAGACTCTTATGCCAAATAACTATCAAAATTCTGCATTGGAGCTGTGGCTTAAAGTGATAGAAAGAAAAGAAAAGCTCAGGAACAGTGCCCAGGTCACAATTTCAAGCTCTAGCACTAATACAAATTTTTTTTTTTTGGTGGTCATAGGGCTTGAACTCAGCCTGGGCACTGTCCCTGAGCTCTTCAGCTCAAAACTAGCACTCTACCAGTTGAGCCACAACAACACTTCAGGATTTCTGGTGGTTAATTGAAATAAGAGTCTCACAGACTTCCGTACCCAGGCTGGCTTTGAACCTTCATCCTCAGATCTCCTGAGTAGTTAGGATTACAGGTGTAAGCTACTGAGACCTAGTTGAAATCTATATATTTTTTAAGTCAGTCCATTCAGGTTTCACAATGAAATGGCCTCAAAACACAGAGCACAGAGTTAGTACTTTCTGATTCTTTCATTACATAAAGCATGGAAATTTTATTAAACATTCATAAGATAAAATAAGGGAAAATAAAGGAAATAGTATTTTATTACACAAAAGATCTTCAATTATGCCCTAAAAGCAACTGTCTTAAGGGTACCACTTTGCTTAAAATTTAGGTATTTCATTTCTTTCAGTGGTATGAATTTCATGGTTTTCCATCTACTAGACAAGCACTCTTAACACACAGCTGCATCATCAGTCCTGCTTTAAAAATCCAAGGTTTGCTTCTGTTTCAAATTAAACACACAAACCAGACTTAATTAATTTTTTAAATTAGAAATCAGTGTGTTGGACAAGTCTTACAATTGCTACTAAACTCATTTAAGACAGGTATGTTTGACTTGTTTCCACATAAATATCACATCTTAACAAAATAACTGCATGTTGATGCTGATTAAAACTGAAAATTTAAGATCTAAGCTATTATAGTTAAAATTAAGAAGTTGCTGGAAAAAAATTAAGTCAGCAGCCAGTGGCTCAAACCTTCAATTCTGCCTACTCAAAAAGACTGGAACCTGAAGGCTAACCTGAGCTGAAACAGCCTTGAAACTCCATCTTCAATTGACTAGCAAAAATCCAGGCTGGAGGCCTGGTATTACATATGGAAGGGATAGGGATTAACCAGCAAATACTGATATCTCCTTGTTTGAAATCAAGAATCAAATACTGAAGGGGGTGCTATTATTCACAGCCTCAAAACTCACTCCCAGATGCCAAGTTCAGCTGCCAAAAGAGAAAAAAATACTAAGCATCAGAAGTTACTTTTCAGAGTTCTGCTCTGATACACAGGTTTATGGAAAATATTGTTAACAATCAAACAAAAAAACAGCGTGTTATATCAAAACAGAAGTAATTATGAACCTCTTAAAAACCCAGATTCAGAGATTAAACATTAAAAATCACAAGGTAGCATGTTTGAGGTGCCATGATGGAAGAAAATTGCTGGTGAAAACACTGCATAATTTAACCAATATAGTTATTATACTAGCTTTAAGGTATTAGTCTTTGTGGTAATTCTTTTAGATAGTGCACCATTTACCAGAGTCTCTCCTTAGTACCTGTCTCCGCATTTAGAATAGATGAATAGTGTTGAATTGTCTCCAATGTTCAGTGGCTTACATTTTGTCTCCTGAATGTTTCAAAGTAAAGGTGAGGGTTTCTGTAACAGTTTCATTTCTTTTCTAAAAATTTTAAACCAAAATAATTAATCATTTTGAAAAACAGTCTTTTGAAAAAAATCTATACCTTTGAATTAAAAATATCAGCCCGACTTTTTCCATGGATTTTGGAAATCAAGTCAACATAGTCCTGTAAGTACTTCCATAGTTAAGTTCTCACAGCAGGCAGTGTTCATGTTAATACTATAGTATTGTTGTAAGTAGAATGTGATCCTAGAATAGGGTTCATGTGTTGTGAATAGCTTCAACTCTGGCATGATTACAAGCAGCCTAACATCCTCTATTACATGTTATCAGAAGACAAGATTTCATTGGAATTAGAAAGCTCAGTAAATCACTAGTCAATTTGCACTTTGTATTGTGAAGAATTTATGAATTGTCAATGTTCAATAATGAATACAAGACAACTCATTTATTTTTGCTTGGTAAGCTTAATTTAGAATATTAAACTTCTTTGTTTCTTTGTGTTTTTCAGTATTAGGGTTAGAAATCATATGTTTAGAAATGATAGGCTGTAGCCTTACTGCTTGAGCCATACCTTCCCTTTTTTGGCTCTAGTCATTAATTGATGAATTAGTTTTGCTGTTCTTGGGTTTGAATTTAAGCTTTGCCTTCTTTCTCATCTTCTTTACTCATGACTGGTATTCTATCATTTGAGCCATCCCTGCAATCTGTCAGAGATGGAGTTTTATGGATTCTCTTGCCAGAATGATTTGAAATTCATATCCCCTTGATCTCAGCCTTCTGAGTAGCTAGGATAACAAGCTTGATGAACCAGCACTCAGCATACTTTCATCATTTTTTAAGGTAGAAACTTGCTCTAATCTTGGCCAGCCTATACTTCATTCTTCCTATTCTATACTTCCTATCACAGCTGAACTGACAGACATGAATCATCATGCTCAGATTTTCTGTTGAGAAGGACTCTTGAGAACTGTAGGCCTAGAACCACAGTCCTTGTTTTTTTGCAACTCTGCAGCGGCTGAAAGTAGGCATGAGCCACAGTATTCAGCATAGCTATAATTTTAAGTAGTAGACCTTCCATATGTAGTCCTTATATGTAATTGGAATTAATTAAAGGAAATTTATTCTGGTATACTATTTGAATATTCCTAATCATGAGGAGTTGTTTTTGCCTTTTCTTCTTAGCACAATCTTAATTCATAATTTCACAAATGAGATAGCTTTTTTGTTCATTTTCATCCATGACTAACATTTCAGCTTAAATTACTGTTATGTTCTTAACACAAATGTAGTACTTTTGCTCATTGGAATTTGCAAAGGCAGATATATAGATATAAATGAGTCAATGGCAACTAAATCCTTTCTAACTCATCAGTTAAGAGGTTTTTTCTTAATGTGATATAGGTTCTCTGATTTACCATTATTTGATACATTTTCAAGTGCTCATTATCTGATTGGTATAGCTGGGTATGAGGAATAAGCAGATTAATAATGTTCTGAGCATCATACAGAGTCAGAATTCTCTCCCAATGTCAAGAACTAAGCCAGAATTATAGCTCGTACTTTATACCTGTACGTCAAACTTGAAAAATCGAACAGGAAGTCAGGTGCTGGTGCCAGTGTGCAAGTATTTTTCAATAATTTCTTGTACTCTACTGTGAATCCAATTTTAAGAAAATTTTCAAAATAAAACTACCATATGTTTACCTGGTTGTTTTATATAGGATAGGGAAGGGGGGAAACAAGATGAGGGGTGGGGGTAGGGAGGGAAATGGGGACAAAAATATGAGAAAAGGTATCAATGTTTGTGAAGTAATGTACCTTCTGTCTGGTGAATATAATGTAACTCTTCTATTAATTAAAATAAAAATTATATGAAAAAGTACCATACACATGATATTTAAAATCTACATTTTATGAAGAAATGTATTTAGTGAAAAAATAAATCAACTATTTGCATGTAGTTTAATCTGTCATCAATAATCAATTTCCAACTACTTGTACATATTCATAAATATCTGGGTTCATTGGGTGTTTTCAAATACATGCTCATATTTCACTGACATTTTTCAGATACATGCTGGAACATATACTAGAATAGGTATAAGATATTTAACAGTCTAGACATAACTTAAAATATGATTAAGTATGAATATTTATACCTTTTTAGCAAATTAGATTCAGAGTGCTGACTCTGAATATTTATTAGAAGTTTAATTTACATGGAACTTTTTTGTCTTTCTTTCTTATTAAGAAATAGATTTCATTGCGAAACATATTGCCATAGTCATCCTTTCTTTCACATATTTTTTATTGTAATTAATAGAAGGGTTACATGATATTTGCCAGATAGATGGTGCATTAATTCCCATACATTGATACCCTTTCACATGTCTTGGTCGCCATTTCCCTCCCCCCCTCCCCCACCCCTCATCTTGTTTTCCCCCCTTCCCTATCCAATTTCAAATAACCAAATACAAATATATCCGATATATCAAATAACAAAGTGAGATACTGTGATGCTGTAACAATATGAGATAACCAAAGGACAGCAAAAGAGATGAGAGATAATATAGTACCTTAAGAAAAACAATAATTCATTATATGGCTTATGTTTCTATATCCTAGAGATTCTTTCATTTAGCGTCCTACTATACTGCCTTTTGTATCAACGTTTTGCTCTATTGCAAATCTTTGCTAGGAGGGCCCGAGGGTTCTACTGATTATGACAAATGAGGGAAACCATTGAACCTAATTTCCTTTGAGTCTGGCTTACTTCACTTAATATGATCTTTTCTAAGTCTTTCCATTTCCTAACAAATGGGGCGATGTCTTTCTTTCTGACAGCAGCATAGAATTCCATTGTGTACAAATACCACATCTTGTTGATCTACTCATCATCTGAGAGACATCTAGGTTGGTTGCATATCTTTGCTATGGTAAATAGTGCTGTAATGAACATTGTTGTGCCTGTGGATTTAGTATGCCCTTGTTTCTGCATGATTGGGTAAATGCCTAGTAGTGGACTTGCTGGGTCATAGGGGAGCTCTGTGTTTAGTCTTTTGAGGAACTGCCTGCCATACTGCTTTCCATAGTGGTTGAACAAGTTTGCACTCCCACCAACAGTGTAGTAGTGATCCTTCCAGGCCACATCCCCTCAAGCATCTGTTGTTATTCGTTTTCCTGATCCTGGCCATTCTAACTGGAGTGAGGTGGAATCTTAAGAGTTTTGATTCACATTTCTTTTATAACCAGAGATGTTGAGCATTTCTTCATGTGTCTATAGGCCTTTCTTGTTTCTTCTTCAGAGAAGACTCTCTTTAAGTCTTTGGCCCATCTTTTAATGGGATGGTTGTTACTTTGGAGATTAGTTTTGGAGTGATTCATTTTTTTGAGCTGTTGATATATTTTAGATATGAGGCCTTTGTCTGTTGTATGATTAGTGAAGATCTTCTCTCACTCTGTAGGCTTCCTAATTAGTTTACTATGTATGTCCTTTGCCATACAAAAGCTCTGAAGTTTAATTCAGTCCCACTTATCCAGCCTTTCTCTGATTTGTTGTGATTCTTAGTCCTTATTGATAAAGTTTAGGCCTGTGCCAAGGAAGTCTAGTGTATTTCCTATTCCTTCTTGTAAAATTTTCAGAGTGTTGGCTTTTACCTCCAGGTCTTTGATCCATTTGGAGTTAATTCTAGTACAGGGTGACAAAGAAGGATCCAACTTTAGTTTTTTGCAGGTGCTTAACCAGTTCTGCCAGCACCACTTGTTGAAGAGGCTGTCTTTCTTCCATTTTTTTGGCTCCCTTGTCAAAGATTAGGGGAACATAGGTCTGTGGTTTAACATCTGGGTCCTCAGTTCTATTCCATTTGTCTCCAGGCCTGTTCTTGTGCCAATACCAAGCTGTTTTGATGATTACAGCTCTGAACAGAGTCTAAAGTTTGGTATTGAAATTACTCCTGTGCTGTTCTTTCTGCTAAGAAGTGTTTTTTCTATATGGGGTCTTTTATTATTCCATATGAAATTTTGGATTTCCTGTTCTATTTCTTCAAAGAATGTCATTGGGATATTGATGGGTATTGCATTGAATTTGTAGATAGCCCTTGGCAAGATTGTCATTTTCACGATGTTGATTCTTACAATCCAGGAGCATGGGAGGTTTTTCCATTTCCTCAGTTCTGCTTTAATTTCCTTTTTCCGGGTTTTAAAGTTTTCATCAAAAAGATCCTTCACATTCTTAGTTAAGCTAATTCCTAGGTACTTTATTTTCTTTGAGGCTATTGCAAAAGGAGTTGCTTTCATGATTGTTGCCTCATTCCTTGCACTGTTGGCGTAGAGGAAGGCAGTTGATTTTGGAGGGTTAATTTTATAGTCTGCTACTCTTCCAAAGTTTTGAATCAGCTCAAGGAGCTTGGGAGTAGAGTCTATAGGATTCTTTAAATACAGGATCATGTCATCTGCAAAGAGTGAAAGTTTTACTTCCTCTTTCCCTTTTTGGATCCCCTTTATGCTTCCTTCTTGCCTTATTGCTCTGGCTAGGAATTCTAATACTATGTAAAAGAGGAGTGGAGAAAGTGGGCATCCTTGTCTCGTGCCTGATTTTAGAGGGAATGGCTTTAGCTTTTCACCATTAAGTGTAATACTAGATGTGGGTTTGTCATACACAGCCTTTATTATATTGAGGAATGTTCCATGGATTCCTAATTTCTCCAGAGCCTTTAACATAAAGGGGTGTTGGATCTTGTCAAATGCCTTTTCTGCATCTATTGAGACAATCCTGTGATTTTTGTCCTTGTTCCTGTTGATGTGTTGAATTATATCAATTTATTTGCTTATGTTGAACCAGCTATACCTCCCTGTGATCAAACTTGTTTGATCATACTGTATAATTTTTTTGATGAGTTATAGTAGACGGTTGGCCAGTTTTTTGTTGAGAAGTTTTGCATCGATGTTCATCAAAGAAATAGGTCTATAGTTTTCTTTCTTTGATGAATCTCTGTCTGGTTTGGGGATGAGGGTTATACTGGCTTCATAGAATGAGTTTGGTAAAGAACCTTTATTTTCAATTTCGTTGAAGAGCTAGAGGAGTATTGTTGTGAGCTCTGCTTTAAAGACCTTACAGAATTCAGCTGTGAATCCAGCTGGCCATGGGCTTTTCTTAGGTGGAAGATCTCTTATTGCCGTTTCTATTTCAGAGCTTGAAATAGGCCTTTTTAGTTGGGTTAGTTCTTCTTGGTTCAGTGTGTGTATGTTAATATTGGCTAGGAATTCGTCCATTTCTTCTAGATTCTCAAATTTGTTGTCGTAAAGGTTTGAGAAGTATTCCCTCATGATACTCTGGCTCTTGGTAATTTCTGTCGTGATATTACCATTTTTGTCTGTGATTTTGTTTATTTTGATATGCTCCCTTCTTTTTTTTGTAAGATTTGCTAAGGGTCTGTCAATTTTGTTAATTCTTTCAAAGAACCAACTCCTTGTTTTGTTGATTCTTTCTATAGTTTTTTTGGATTCCAAATCATTTTATTCTGCTTTGATTTTAATAATTTGCTTCCTTCTACTGGGATTAGGGTTGGTTTGTTGCCCTTTTTCCAGGAACTTAAGGTGACACATTAAATTGCTGGTTTGCGATTTTTCCAATTTGTTATGGTAGGCACTCAGAGCTATAAATTTTCCTCTGAATTCTGCCTTTGACGTGTCCCAAAGAGCTCGGGTTTTGTATGCTCCTTTTTGTTGAATTTCATAAACTGTTGGATATCTGTTCTGTTCTCTTTGATGCCCCATTGGTGATTCAACAATGTGTTGTTCAATTTCCATAAGTTACAGGGTTTTCGTTGGTGGAGGTGGGTGTTCAGTTCCAATTTGATGCCCTTGTTGTCTCAGAGAGTGTATGGAATAATTTCATTGTTTCTGAATCTACCCAGGTTTATTTTATGCCCTAAAATGTGGTCTATTTTGGAAAATGTTCCATGTACAGCTGAGAAAAATGGATATTGTGTTGTTGCTGGGTGGAATAATCAGCAGATGTCTGTTAGATCTAGTTGGTCTATATAGTTCTTCAATTCTAAGGTTTCTCTGTTAAGTTTTTGCCTTGTTGATCTGTCCAAATTTTAGAGTGGTATGTTAAAGTCACCAACAATCACTGCATTTCGATCAATGTATGGTTTCAGTGAAAGTAAAGTTTGCTTGATGAAGTTCGGAGCTCTGGGATTAGGTGTGTAGATATTAGGATGGTTATGTCTTCCTGGAGGAAAGATCCCTTTAGTAATATGTAGTAACCTTCTTTGTCTTTTCTCACTAATTTTAGTTTGATGTCTATTTTATCTGATATGAGGATGGCAACTACAGCCTGTTTAAGGGGGCCGTTAGCTTGATAGAGTTTATTCCTACCTCTCATTTTCAAAAGGTGTTTGTTTTTTGGGGGGTAAGATGTGTCTCTTGAAGACAACAGAATGATGGATCTTGCTTTTTAATCCAACTAGATAGTCTCTGTCGTTTAATTGGAGAGTTAAGTCCATTGATATTGAGTGTCAGGATTGAGAAATATTTATTAGTTCCTGCCATTTTTACAAGCTTTCATTAGGGCCTGTGTTTTCATAGTTCTGTGGTACTTAGATGTTATGAGTTTTAGGTGCTATGTCTTTCTCTGTATTGCATTTGTGTTGGTTTTCTATGTGTAGAACATCTTTGAGAATTTTCTGTAGTGTTGGCTTTGTTGCTACATAATGTTGAAGCTTTTCCTTGGAATGGAATGTTTTTATTGTTCCCTCAGTTATTAATGAGAGCTTAGCTGGGTACAATATTCTTGGTTGGTAGTATTTGACTTCAGGGCATGGTATATTTCATTCCAATCTCTTCTTGATTGCATGGTCTCTGCTGAGAAATCTGCAGTTATTCTGATTGGTTTGCCTTTCTAAGTGATTGTTTCCTTCTCCCTGGCTGCTTTTAGGATCCTATCTTTGGCCTCTATTGATCCAGTTCAGATTATAAGGTGGCAGTGGGATGTCCTTTTCTGGTCAGGTCTGTTTGGGGTTCTAAAAGTTTCTTGTATCTGGCTGGGCCTGCCCTTCTGGATATTTGAGAAGTTCTCTGAGATGATTCCCTGAAGTATATTTCCAATACCATTGACCTCTTTCTCTAGACCCTCCTCAATACCAATTAGCCTTAAATTAGGCTTCCTAATTAATCTTGGACCTCCTGTAGCGTTTTCTCATATTTCCTAGATTTGAATTGACTCATTTTCTGTTCTTTCTCTATAACAACTAAATTGTATTCAACTTCGGAAATTCTCTCTTCTGCATTGTCTAACCTGCTATCAAAGCTATCTACTTTATTCTTCATCTCCCTCGCTTGTCATTGCTCATTTTTGATGCCTTGCATCTCTTGTTTTAGATCATGTATGGATTTCTTTAGCTCCTTGATTTCCATTTGAGTGGTTAGCTCAGCAGCTTTATTCTCTTTGGACATTTGTTGGAGTTCAGTCACCTTTTTGTTTGTGGATTCTATGAATTCATCCATTTTTCTTTGAAAAACCTTTATTATGGCCTCCTTTATGGCTTCTCCTTTTTCACATAGCACCTTGCTTATGGTTTCTTCTTGTTTGGCTGTGGCTTCCTCCCTTATCCCTTTCTGTATATTTTCACATTTTTCATTAATAATGTTTATCAATTGCATTTGTATAGCACTTGGAAGGCTCTCCTCTAGATTTGCCACTGACTCTTCCATTGCCTGTTTATGTTAGGAAGGAGATGCTATTCCTTGATTTAACATTTTTCTTGAGTTTCTTTTACTGCCCATTTGAGGATGGGAGCAAGATTAATACTAAACAAGATTATAATTTTTCAGGTATAACCAAACTATAACTTTATTTGGCTGATAATAGATGTTCGCTCTTTTAGATTGGTAATATCACTCTCTCTTTTTGTACACTTACATACAAATCTAATATAATCACAGATGACCAATTTATGACCAAACAATAAGCCCTCAATCCAATCTTTATTGTATTTAAGTCCCTCTGCACCTACAGTATAATTGAACACCTAGATACACATCATTGCTCAATAACTATCAAATGTAGATCCATGCCTTATTTTAGTTGAAGGATGAACAGAGGACCAGAGATATAAAAGTAATATGAAAGACGACAAGGAAGGTAGGAAAAGAATAATACAGGAGTGTAAGAATATTATAGTAATGAAGAAAGGGTATCATGTAAGGATAACTGACCTAAGGTGATAGACAGGTAGAGTATTTGTGTAGAAAGTTTAGATGCACTTAGATAAAACTTATCAAAAGACGATGAGTAATAAGAATATATAGAGAAAAGAGAGAGGTTGATATAGGAGATTTCAATGATACCAATTTAATAAAGAAATAAAAATAAAAGAAAAAAAGAAACAAATCAGCAACAAAATAAAAGAAAACAGAACACACACACACACACACACACACACACACACACACACACACAAAGAAAACAAAAACAAAAAAAAAAGAAAAAAGAAAAAAAGTGGGTGAATATTCCTCACTGTTCTGAGTATTTACCCAAGAGATACTAGGGTTGAGAACCAGGAGTTTAAATAGCAGGTGACTGTATCAATATGGATATCGTTTTTATTCAAACTATACCCAGCGCTGTCACTGTGTTTCTAGGAATGACCACAGTGACAGCAGGATTGCGGGAAAAGAGAGGAGAAAAAAAGAAAAAAAAAGGGGATGAATCAACATTAGAAAAAAAGGTGTAGGTTAAATGGTAAAGAGAAAAATAAGAACATTTAAAAATGCAAATGAAATGGGGTAAAAAAATTTAAAAAAGGGTATTCTTCAGTTTTTTGTTTTGTTTTTTTTTTTGGTCGGGGGAGAGGTTAGGAAACTTGTGTCTCCACTAAATTCGGGATCTGAACACTTCACAAAGTCTTTTTCTCTTGTGATTTGGCTTTGCGGTTTTTCAGATGAGATTGCTTGTTTGGTAAAACAAAGCTGAAAGATCTGCGGGCAGCTTTGTTTACCAGGTCTGCGGGTGGCACAGGGGGATGGACTTCAGCAGTACTGGGACTGGATTTCTGGCTAAGGGATCTCTGGGAAATCCTTTGCCAGTTAGAAAGATGGCACTGTCAGCAACAACTCTCAGGCTCCAATTGCTTTGGTCGGGTCTTTACCAGCAGTCAAGATGGCGTTGCTCTCAGCTGGTGGGGGAGGGGCTCCCTCCCAATGCCATTCTGCGAGAAGAAGTGGAAACTTCTCCTCAGAACTAGTCACAAATTGCTGGATTCTCCGGTTCCGTGAAGCTGGCAGGTCTGTGCACCGGCTTGGTGTCGACTCTGGGCTCGTGCAGGCTCTATGTGGCTCTGTCTGCAGCCGGTGGGTCTGCACTGCCCAGACAGCGCTGTCTCTGCTCCAATTCAGAAGAGCCTTTGTCTCCCAGGCTGCTCTGTGACGAAGCTCCACGCTCTCTTTTTGCGCTGGTATTCTTCCTTTTTTCCTTTTTTTCCTCTCTGTCTGAGTTCTCTGTGGTCCTAAAGCTTACTTAGGATCAATTTCTGTTAGAGGACTGTCTCCTGCACTGACAGCACATGAATCTTTGCAGGAGATCCTTGGGTCTCACCCTGAACTGCCGCCATCTTCCGCCTATCTTTTGCCATGGCCATCCTTGATTTTTGATCAGGTTAGAAAATCTTCAATTTGGAATACTGAAGTATTTGCTTGTAAGTCTTGTGTGAACAATAAGACTGGAAAATAGCAAAAGAATATTGTGTATCAGGTTGTAGTGATGCACACCTGTAACCCCAGCTACTTGGAACATGGAGGCAAGAGGACTGCAAGTTAGAGGCCAGGCTAGAAAGAGAAAGATTCTTATCTTATAAACAAATGAAAAACAAGAACAGAGGGCGAATATTGTTCTAAAACCTTGGTTAGACACAGGCTTCCCTGAGTACAGTAAAATAAAAATAAAAGACATAATTGACAGATATATAGGTAGATGGTAGCAGACAGATGATAGATATTTAGATAGATAGATAGATATTCTGCAACCTAAAAAGGGAAAAGGAAGAATCTACTCCAGAATATCTCCTAGAATTATAGTATAAAAGCCACTCCAAACATTCCTTGCTTCAATTTTCCCACATATCTTAAAGTGTTAGTCATGAGACAATGAATATGTAAGAATTACATGTGATAAAATTTATAAACCTACAGTTTAAAAGCCAAGTATCATGAGTTGTCTACTTTACTTTTTGACCTTTCCTTTTTTATTTATTTTTTAAATTGTAGTTTTATTCCAGAGGGATGATAAGGTAGTGTGTACATTACTTCTTGAACATTGTTTCTCCTTCCCATGTTTTTGTCTCATATTCCCTCCATGGACTCCTTCCACATTGTAGAATTCACTTCCAACACATTGCCTTATATCACTGTTACATAGGCTCATCCTTTGTCCTTAGTTTTATCTTGCTTTTCCAATCCCTTACCTAATTTAAATAAAGAAATGGACATTTAAAATATGACAGATTCCAAAGTCAGATACAATAACAACAAAGGATAAAACATAAGGGGGAAGTAAACAACAGTTAGTATACATTTAGGAGATTTTCCTAGCAGAGGATCATAATAGC
This sequence comes from Megascapheus bottae, assembly GCF_031878675.1. Classification (NCBI taxonomy): domain Eukaryota; kingdom Metazoa; phylum Chordata; class Mammalia; order Rodentia; family Geomyidae; genus Megascapheus; species Megascapheus bottae. Next base: position 5,818,273 of record NC_143521.1, on the reverse strand, counting down.
TCAATAGCTTTGTGCATAGGATCATATAGGATGACGCTAAGCAAAATGAACTCCAGGATAAGCAAGAGATTTATCTTTATGGTTGCTGTTTTTTATTAAATAATTTATTAACATCGATTTTTACATCATATTTCAAATGACATGTTTAACAAACGAGTGTTCAAGAAGGGACTCTCTATATACAATCACTGGCACTTAGTTTTTAGAACTAATCAAAATAAGGCTAAGGGTTTGTATATCATAGATACATATTAATTTATGAAATAAAACATTGTGTCTATAGAGTCATAGGGTTTTATGGTTGCTGTTTTTAATGTACTATATTAAGTTTGTTTTGTTTTTTTTTTTACTTTATAGAGATCATTCAACTTCCTTCAACATTAAAACTTCTAGACTCACACAATTTTAGAGAGCATGAGAAAAAGCCTGGTCCTTGTAATGTCAAGTAGAGGCAATCAGTAGAATGTAATGGTAGAGCCCACTCTCTGCAGCTTGGAAAGTATGTGATGCTCAGGCATTTGGATAGAGTCTTATATTCTGGCAAAGGCTTCTGTTGACCCAAGTGGAAGGAGACAGTTCTCACTATAGGTTGAAACAATCCATTAGTTGTTAGAAATATGAAGTAGTGTTTTGTTCTAAAGGAATAGAACAGTAAAAGTAAAAAATTGAAATGAGTCATAAAAGCAATTCTGGCAAGTGGTTAAACTCAGAACCAACCTGGAAATTGCTCATGACTCAGTTACTACTCATTTGTTCTTGGAAAATTAAGAGCACTGAAGACGCACCTCAGACAGGAAATGAAGCTTAGTAGAGAGTTAAGTAGCAGAAGACAGCTTTGAGAGTGGAGTAATAAAAATGTCCTTACATCAGGAAGCGAGTACTAAACCATTAGTCTTAAAGTACAAGATTAGCCATTCTGGAAAACATATTTCTACAAAGATGACACAGTTGAGATGTTATCCCAGAAAGAGTAAAGGAATTAGTTGTTAAAAATGGAATCTTCCAGACAGGAAGAGAGGATCAATTTGATTAGGAATTCTGGCATAGTGTTTTTATTGACTTAAATTATCTATGTACATTTAAATTGTAGCACTTATTTTATTTTTGGGAGTCAGAGCTTTCTAGCAGCCTAAACTCTTGCCTAACACATGATTTGTCTGCCTCCGCTTCCCTAGTGGTGGGGTTACAAGTGTGTGCCACCATACTTGACTTTGAATTATCTTGTGATGATATTTAAGCACAAATGGATTTTTGCTAAGGCATGTCTTACTTTAAGGACGTGTGGGGAATAGCTGGTAGTTAAAATGTACAGGAAGTTCTATAGATGTCTAATATCTACAAGTCAGTGATCCTAAAACATAAGGCATCATCCAATTCAAACATGCTATCCAGTGACTTTGTCAAGTAGCAGGGAGATCACGAGGCTAGCAAGGATTCTGTGGTAAATGTGAGCCTCTGCCCTCAGTGCTTAGTTCAGAGGCAAGTAGAAGAGGCTTAAGAGGTATTAGAGAATAACAGCAACAGGAAAACGTGTGCTAAAAAGCAGGGTACTAGTGGTTCATGACTAATCCTAGCTATTCAGCAGACTGTGACCTTATCCATATCCATTGACCGCTGATGACAAGTGGCTTGAGGCAGAATTGTGGTGTTATCTCAGATGGCAGTGGCTTTTTCCTCTGTGGCAGATTTTATTTTCCATTAGAGATTGATATAGTCATATTTCAGTGGTCAGAGACAAGTTCAATAGTCTTATCAGTCTTTCCTGTTATCTGATATTGTCATAGCTTTTAATTTTACATTGCTGTGTTTCCTTGTTTCTGCCACCCAATTCATATGAGCCCTGTTAACTTTTCTTTGAGTAAAATGTGTGTCCAGTCATACAACTGGGTTACAGTTAGTCAAGGAAGTGGTTGTGCATGAACACATTAAAATGTCAGGTATCGTTTGGAACTTTTAGCACAATGTAGGCTTGGCCCTGAATATCTATGTAATATCGCCTATTCCTTATGTTACACAAAGCAAGTGCTTTTTTTTATTTTGTAGAAACCTTGAACTCAGGTTCATAGGGCTTTGACAATTTGTTCTTTATAGCAGTCTGTACTGCAGTCATATATCTATCTACTTAAGCTATTTTTTTTTAACTTCCTACTTACTAGTTTCATGAGCAGAGCCTTGGTTTAATGGAAGGAGACCTATACCAATAGTCTTAATTGATCATCTGTTTTGCCCATAGCTGGGGGTTACTATCTACTACTTTAACTGAAAGAATAAATAATAGCATCTAAGTCAAGTAATGAGGTATGTACATAGAAATATTTAAGTTTTGCAATCAAACATACAATGTTTTGGGGAAGATTGTGTGTGTGTGTGTGTGTGTGTGTGTGTGTGTGTGTGTGTGTGTGTCTGCCAGAACCAGTGCTTGAACTCAGTGCCTTGCCACTTTTCCTTAGCTTTTTACCTGACGGCTGGCACTCTAATGTCTGAACCACATCTCCAACTCCAGGTTTTTGCTGGTTAATTATATATAAGAGTCTTCAGTTTATCTGCCTGGACTGGCTTAGAATTGAGATCCTCAGATGTCTGTTCTCAAGTAGCCAGGATAACGTGCATGAGCAACTTGCATTTGCCTTATAAGTTTTGATGCTACGAATCACCTTAATTATCTGAACATATTTTATAAAGGCTTACTCAATTTTCTCAACTACAAACAGAAACTATGTAAGTCAAAAGATTGCTCTAAGGATTAAGGTAGAACATGTAAATTTCTGATTACATTTCGCAAAGTTTGTAAATGTTGATCAATGAATTCCTTTTAAAGCTTTAATCATACACTGAAATTTTCCTCTCACTTGTAAATTTGATTTTAAGCATTTGGTGAATAAATAGGTCCCCCTTTTCATTTCTAAATTCAGTGAAACATGTTAGTCAATTCTTGTTTCTTATTTCCTTTCTGTTCCATGGTTCCAAGGTTTTGGGCACTGAAAATAAAACAAAAACAAACCACATCCATGTGCCCTGTGTTTTCTCTCACTAGCTAGTTCCCCTTAATGTTTTTAGAAGGATTTGAGTTGTTTTATTTTATTTTAAAGCCAAACTTTAGGTCAAACTGGAAATAATTTTATATGATTAAACTTTCACTCACCAAAAGTATATTTTTTCCTAAAGCAGTGTTTGCTCCATTATAACTATCTCAGCACAAGATTTTGCATCTGGGCTTCAGAAGTCAATGAAACTGAAGAAAGAGAAAACCTATAAAAGAATGTTAGTATAGTATAATATATTTTTAACTCAAATTATACCAGCATTTATTATAATTACAATAAAAATAAAAATGGAATGGTGTATGTTTTGTTTTGTTAAATCAGTTTCTGTGACTGTGTAATCATTGCCTGTTCCTTAAATGCTATTCATTTTTTCTCTATGGTAATTGTCATGGATCTTTTTTTATTTACAAGTATATATCTGTAAGGTTCAATCCCATAGCCTGTTAAGAAGCTTGGTGGACAATGGGGCTTGAACTCTGCTTGGGTGCTGTCCCTGATCTCTTCAGCTCAAGGCTACTGCCCTATGCCTGGAGCCACAGCCCCACTTCCATTTAATCATGATTTTTCAAAGAAAAGAAAATGCTGAAGCTACTGTTAAGAAATAATTCAAATTTATACAATCAAATCACAAATTTAGTAATGAGTGACTTTCTCCCTTGTATACATTATTATTGTAAATATGTATGTATCCCAATTATAAAGAGACATAAGGATCCAATATTTTCCACTAGGACAAAATTAACATGCATAAAATCAGTGTTAACTAAATTAAAGAAATCTTGAATAAGACCCCATAAGAGTAAACCAGCCCTCCAGAGGAAATGTCTTCTCTGGATTCAGAGCTATAAGGTAAAGCATCCTTTGACATTGCAAATTAACATCAAGTTCCAAGATGACCACAGCAGAGAGACTGAGTCTGAAGTACCTACAGTCATGAATATCTTGGCCTAAAGGTGACACATTGTTATTACTCAAATTTCATGTCTCATCCTCTCTCCCTCCCCCTCCGTCCCCCCTCCCTCCCTTCTCCCTCCTTCCCTCCTCCTTCCCTCCTCCTCCCTCCTTCTCTCTCTCTCTCTCTCTCTCTCTCTCTCTCTCTCTCTCTCTCTCTCTCTCTCTCTCTCTCTCTCTCTTGCTCTCTCTTGTCCTTCTTATGTTTCTCCTTTCCATGCTAGAAATCAAACTCAGAGCCTGACTGGCTAGGCAAGTGTTCTTACATTGTCTACACTCCTTACTCTCACCAACCATCCACTGAGTAATCCACACATGTTTCACTCAATCCATTGGCATGGCTATTGATTCAAATCAGAAGGCTGAAACCCTTCATACTGATGTAAAAGTACAAAGCTGGCTCAGTCTGAACTTAAACTACAAAGTTTCTGGCCTTTACATAATTGAATGCTAGTCTGATTTAAACAAAGTTATAGACTTCGAGGTATTTAGCAGATGGCTGCCCCAAAATTCTTCAACTTGACTTCATTATATATATATATATATATATATACACAATATATGCTTTTAGATAGATAGATTAGATACAATAGATTTCACACTAAATTATTGGCTCACAGTCTAGATAAATCACATGGAACCTGTTGTCCTAAATTCCATCTTGGTTTCCACCTCAAAAGTAAGGAGGTAGGGAGGCTAAATCTGTGACCTGTGACCTCCCCTAAGTAGAAGAGTCCCTGTGTTATTCTGTTGTTATTGTGACAATGAGTTTGTGAATGACATAGAAGTATGCAATGGCCACCAAAGGTGAGATTCCTAGGACAGCTTTATTGCTGTTTCTTGTTTGTTTTAAATCATGGATCAGTGACACCAGGTTTAATAGCACAAGTCCAATCAATATACATACATACATAGGTGTATAGATATAAAATTACCTCTATTATAAAAAATAGCTCACAGGCATAATGTGAAAAATAAAAACAAGATATTAGCAGACATAAATGTATCTGAATATACTTGGCTCTCTATGATTAAACCTACAGAAAGAGGCCTCATGTTTTGAACTAATTTTCCAGGATACAGGATACGGAGAATATAATGGTATTCACTATTTAAGCTATTGGCCAGAAATAGTGCTGATATCTATCAATGAAATCTGTCATCTGGCCGTATCTTTTTTCTTCAATGAATGTTATCTTTAGTAATGAGACATTTTTAATAAATGTGCAATTAGATATAACCCATCTAAACCTTGATGTCTCAACATCTAAGAACCATTAGAGTAATGGATGGCTTGCCCAAACAATTTTTATCTATAGAATTAAATTACCCATGACAAATATTGACTATGTAAACATTTTTCTGTTAAATCAAATCACAATCTTTCTGGTATTTGACATCTGCATATAAATACACTAAGATCTGATACAATTTTATAAACCAATAGGAGAAAAGTATAAACAACAATAACAACAACAGTAAAATGAAAATGCATTTGTGCTAATCCATGCAAATACTGCCAAAGAAAGGTAACATTTTATTGGGGATAAGAGTCTCAAAGACTTTCTGCCTGAGGTGGGCTTTGAACTGCAATACACAAATTTAAGCCACTTGAGTAGCTAGGATTAGAGGCATGAGCCATTGGCACTTGTTTAGAAGGTAAAATAAATCCGGCATACATTAAGTAACTAAACAAATTAGTTACTTAGATACTTAGTTAATTAGAGTTTGAATAAATTCAGTGATTTTTTTATCAAACTCTTTAATCCAAAATAGATATAAGTCCATAAAAACTTTATTTAATAAACAATAACTAATTCTTCCAATTGTATTAAAAATAGAAACCAAGAATAATAGTTATTTGATAGATCCATTTGTTGAGATGCTAAATTGTTTCAGTTTGGTGATCTACTTTTCATATAGTATTTCAAGGATGTTCCTTTATCTATGATAATGGCCTTTTATTTAGAATATGGAAGAGCTTTTAAATATTAAGTATAGCTATTGAGCCTGTATCCACCACTTATACACATGTATTCTTTGTGCCTCAGTATGTGAATGACTGGAGTCCTGTATAACTGCATCCTATATAATCTATCATATCTTCATGGGTGTGTATATATATATTTATGATATATAAAATGTATTTATATATACATATATTTAACTCAGTATGTTTACTTGGACATTTATTGGAGGAGTATAGTTACTGCAAATCAGGGACACCATGAAGCCTATGTGTCTTTGGGTCTGGCTTACATTGTTTAATATAATTTTTTTGAAGTCTTTCCATTTCCTTTAGGAACGGTATGTCAGATAATCATATAAAATGATATTCTTTGAAATTAACACCAAGAAAGGGGAGCAAGTAACATTTTTAGTTGACATTGCTGTTTTGTTTTCTTTTCCTTTTGTCTTGTTTAGATTTGGGAGTGTAAGGAGGCCACATAAAAGGTGAAAGAAGGACAGAAGGACGAATAAAGACAACAGTGATACTCATTAGATGCTATATGGAAAAATGAACTAGATATCTTGTGGGTGGGTACAGAAAGGAAAAGCCAGGAGAGAGGGACAGAAAGGGGAGACAGGGTTTGGAAAGAATTGCACTCATTACTCATTACCTCACTAATGTATCCTGTAACCCCTCTATCAAGTCTATAATAACAATAACTTTTCAAATTAGGGATATATACCTGGTCATTGGAAGCTTACCACTTTTTAAGAGACTGAAATATGGACTGCCTCAAATCCAGTCTAGGCAGAAAAGTTTACTCGACTCCATTTCTCAATAATAAACAAAAAAGCAGAGCTGGTGTCATTGTTCAAGTGGTAGAGTGCTAGGTTAGTGAATACAAGTGATTCAACCCTAACTTACCCCTCTCCACTAACAAAAAAGACATTGGTAATATAGCAGAGCAAGAAGTAATGAACCATACACTTTGGGATGATGAAGAAGGAAATATATAAACAGTATAAATTGGATAAATCTGAGGAAATGCTGGAAGTCTAGTTAGTGGCCTTACTAGAGAGTGGTAACACCTGTGCCAGCTGCCAGGTATAAATATTGTGATTATGGATTGTAGTATGACTAAAGCCAGACCTTGTTTTTGGACTTAATGGTTTTTAAAACTAAGTGCTAAGGGAATGAGGACCTAATCTCACTAAAAGAAAAGAGGAATCTCATCTGCTCTGAGAGAAACTAATACCTTGTAACAGAACAGATACTTTGTTCGTATATGTTTATATCATCATTTATAATATTGCTACTCTGTTAGATAAATAAGCTTATGCCTAAAATGAAATGTAGACTCTATTAGAAATAACTTTTATGATGTCAAAGTCCTTGATCCCCAGCATATCTTCAATAAGTTAGAAGAAGAGGAACTAGAGGAGGATCAGGGAAGATCGTGGTGGTTCAGTGTGAGACGTACTGAGCTCCTGCCAAGATTCAAATTCTGGCAGCGTAGGGGACAGTTTTTGTTGTTGTTGTTTTTGTTTTTGTTTTTGTTTTTACCAAAATTGATCCTAAGTAAGCTTTAGCACCACAGAGGAAAAAGGCAGAGTACTAGCATGAGAAGACAGTGTGGAGACAAAGAAACAAAAGCTCTTCTGAATCAGAACAGAGACAGCTCTCCACAGCAGCACAGACACTCTGGCTGCAGACAGAGCCACACAGAGCCTGCGCGAGCTGAGCTGACACCCGGCCATGCACGGACCTGCCAGCTTCACGGAACCTGAGAATCCAGCAATTTGTGAGTACCTCCGAGGAGAAGTTTCCACTTCTGCTCAGGGAATGGCATTGGGAGGGAGCCCCTCCCCCTCCAGTTGAGAGCAGCGCCATCTTGAGTGCTGGCAAGGACCCAGGCCAAAGCAATTGGAGCCTGAGAGGTGTTGCTGACAGCACCACCAATCTATAGGGCAAAGGATTTCCCAGAGATCCCTTATCCAGAAATCCGGCCCTGGCACTGCTGAAGTCTGTCCCCTGCGCCAGGCCACAAGCCTGGTAAACAAAGCCACCTGCAGATCTTTCAGCTTTGTTTCACCAATCAAGCAATCTGATCGGAAAAACCACAAAGCCAAATCACAAGAGAAAGAGACCTTGTGAAGTGTTTGGATCCCCAATTTAGTGGAGACACAAGTTTCCTGTCCCCCCCCCCCGAAAAAAAAAAACAAAAAACTGAAGAATACCCTTTTGTTTTGTTTTGTTTTGTTTTATTTCGTTTGTTTTGTTTTTCTTTTGTGTGTGTGTGTGTGTTCTGTTTTCTTTTATTTTGCTGTTGTTTTGTTTCTTTTTTTAAATTTGTATAATTGAAATCTCCTATATTTACCTCCCTCTTTTCTCTATATATTCTTCTTATTACTATTCTTATTTTCATAAGTTTTATCTAAGATCATCTAAATTTTATACTCAAATATTCTACCTGTCTATCCCCTTAGGCCAGTTATCCTTACATGATACTCCTTCTTCACTACTATAATAATCTTAAACACCTGCATTATTCTTTTCCTACCTTCCTTGTCGTCTTTCATATTATTTTTTTATTTCTGGTCCTCTGTTCATCCTTCAACTCAAAGAGGGCATGGATCTACATTTGATGGTTGTTGAGCAATGCTGTGTATCTAGGTGTTTAATTATACTCTAGGTCCAGAGGGACTTAAATACAATAGAGATTGGAGATTGAATTGAAGGGCTCATTGTCTTGGTCATAAATCAGTAATCTGTGGTTGTATTAGATTTGTATGTAAGTGCACAAAAAGAAAGAGAGAGTGATATTACCAGTATAAAAGAGCGAACATCTATTGTCAGTTAACTAAAAAGTTATAGGTTAGTTATATCTGAAAAATTATAACCTTGTTTAGTATTAATCTTGCCCCCATTTTCAAATGAGCAGAAAAAGAAACTCAAGAAACATGTCAAATCAAGGAATAGGATCTCCCACCCAACATAAACAGACAATGGAACAATAAGTGGCAAATCTAGAGGAGAACCTTCCAATTGCTATACAAATGCAATTGATAAACATCATTAATAAAAAGTGTGAAAACATAAAGAAAGGGATAAGGGAGGAAGCCACACCTAAACAAGAAGAAACCATAAACAAGGTGATATGTGAAAAGGAGAAGCAATAAAGGAGGCCATAACAAAGGTTTTTCAAAGAAAAATGGACGAATTCATAGAATCCACAAACAAAAAGGTGACCGAACTCCAACAAATGTCCAAAGAGAATAAAGCTGCTGAGCTAACTACTCAACTGGAAATCAAGGAGCTAAAGAAATCCATACATGATCTAAAACAAGAGATGCAAGGCATCAAAAATGAGCAATGACAAGCAAGGGAAATGAAGAATAAAGTAGATAGCTTTGATAGCAGGTTAGACAATGCAGAAGAGAGAATTTCCGAAGTTGAATACAATTTAGTTGTTATAGAGAAAGAACCGAAAATAAGTCAATTCAAATCTAGGAAATATGAGAAAACGCTACAGGAGGTCCAAGATTAATTAGGAAGCCTAATTTAAGGCTAATTGGTATTGAGGAGGGTCTAGAGAAAGAGGTCAATGGTATTGGAAATATACTTCAGGGAATCATCTCAGAGAATTTCTCAAATATCCAGAAGGGCAGGCCCAGCCAGATACAAGAAACTTTTAGAACCCCAAACAGACCTGACCAGAAAAGGACATCCCACTGCCACCTTATAATCAGAACTGGTTCAATAGAGACCAAATATAGGACCCTAAAAGCAGTCAGGGAGAAGGGAACAATCACCTATAAAGGCAAACCAATCAGAATAACCGCAGATTTCTCAGCAGAGACCATGCAATAAAGAAGAGATTGGAATGAAATATACCATGCCCTGAAGTCAAATAACTACCAACCAAGAATATTGTACCCAGCTATGCTCTCATTAATAACTGAGGGAACAATAAAAACATTCCATTCCAAGGAAAAGCTTCAACATTATGTAGCAACAAAAACCACATTACAGAAAATTCTCAAAGATGTTCTACACATAGAAAACCAACACAAATGTAATATAGAGAAAGACATGGCACCTAAAACTCGTACCATCTAAGTACCACAGAACTATGAAGACACAGGCCCTAATGAAAGCTTGTAAAAATGGCAGGAACTAATAAATATTTCTCAATCCTGACTCTCAATATGAATGGACTTAACTCTCCAATTAAATGACATAGACTATCTAGTAGGATTAAAAAGCAAGATCCATCATTCTGTTGTCTTCAAGAGACACATCTTACCCAAAAAAACAAACATTTTTGGAAAGTGAGAAGTTGCAATAAATTCTATCAAGCTAATGGCCCCCTGAAACAGGCTGCAGTTGCCATCCTCATATCACATAAAATAGACTTCAAATTAAAATTAATGAGAAAAGACAAAGAAGGTTACTACATACTACTAAAGGGATCTTTCCTCCCGGAGGACATAACCATCCTAAATATCTACACACCGAATCCCGGAGCTACGAACTTCATCAAGCAAACTTTACTTTCACTGAAACCAAACATAGATTGAAACACACTGATTGTTGATGACTTTAACACAACACTCTCACCTATGGACAGATCAACAAGGCAAAAACTTAACAGAGAAATCTTAAAATTGAACAACTGTGTAGACCAAACAGCAACAACACAATATACATTTTTTTCAGGTGCACATGGAACATTTTCCAAAACAGACCACATTTTAGGGCATAAAACAAACCTGGGCAGATTCAGAAACACTGAAATTATTCCCTGCACTCTCTCAGACCATAAAGCCATCAAAGTGGAACTGAACACACAACTCCACCAACGAAAACCCTGTAACTCATGGAGATTGAACAACACATTGTTAAATCACCAATGGGTCATCGAAAAGATCAGAACAGAAATCCAACAGTTTATGAAATTTACCAAAAAGGAGCATACAAATTACGAGCTCATTTGGAACACAACAAAGGCAGTACTCAGAGGAAAATTTATACCTCTGAGTGCCTACAAAAACAAATTGAAAAAATCGCAAACCAACAATTTAATATGTCACCTTAAGCTCCAGCAACAAGAGAAACAAACCAGGCCTAATCCCACTAGAAGGAAGCAAATTATTAAAATCAATGCAGAATTAAATGAATTGGAGTAAAAAATAAAACCTATAGAATGAACCAACAAAACAAGGATTTGGTTCTTTGAAAGAATGAACAAAATTGACAAACCCGTAGCAAATCTTACCAAAAACAGAAGAGAGCATATCGAAATAAACAAAATCACAGATGAAAATGGTAATATCACGATAGAAATTACCAAGATCCAGAATATCATGATGGAATACTTCTCAAACCTTTATACCAACAAATTTGAGAATCTAGAAGTAATGGTTGAATTCCTAGCCAATATTAACATACCCACACTGAACCAAGAAAAACTAACCCAACTAAACAGGCCTATTTCAAGCTATGAAATAGAAATGGCAATAAGAGAACTTCCACCAAAGAAAAGCCCAGGGCCAGCTGGATTCACAGCTGAATTCTATAAGGTCTTCAAAGCAGAGCTCACACCAATACTCCTCAAGCTCTTCAACGAAATTGAAAATGAAGGTTCTTTACCAAACTCATTCTATGAAGCCAATATAACCCTCATCCCCAAACCAGACAGAGATTCATCAAATAAAGAGAACTATAGACCTATTTCTTTGATGAATACTGATGCAAAACTTCTCAACAAAATACTGGCCAATTGTCTACAACAACTCATCAAAAAATTATACACTATGATCAAACAGGTTTCATCACAGGGAGGCAAATCTGATTCTAATACACAAATCAATTAATATAATTCAACACATCAAAAGGAGCAAGGACAAGAATCACATGATTGTATCAATAGATGCAGAAAAGGCATTTGACAAGATCCAACACCCCTTTATGTCAAAAGCTCTGGAGAAACTAGGAATCCATGGAACATTCCTCAGTATAATAAAGGCTGTGTATGACAATCCCACAGCTAGTATTATACTTAATGGCGAAAAGCTAAAGCCATTCCCTCTAAAATCAGTCAGGAGACAAGGATGCCCACTCTCTCCACTCCTCTTTAACACAGTATTAGAATTCCTAGCCAGAGCAATAAGGCAAGAAACAAACATAAATTGGATCCAAATAGGGAAAGAGGAAGTAAAACTTTCCCTCTTTGCAGATGACATGATTCTGTATCTAACGAATCCTATGTACTCCACTCCCAAGCTCCGTGAGCTGATTCAAAACTTTGGAAGGGTGGCCCGGTATAAAATTAACCCTCAAAAATCAACTGCCCTCCTTTATGCCACGAATTAAAGGAACAAGGCAACAATAAGGAAAGGAACTCCTTTTGCAATAGCTTCAAAGAAAATAAAGTACCTAGGAATTACCTTAACTAAGAATGTAAATGACCTTTTTGATAAAAACTTTAAAACCCTGAAAAAGGAAATTAAAGCAGAATTGAGGAAATGGAAAAACCTCTCATGCTCCTGGATTGGAAGAATCAACATCGTGAAAATGACAATCTTGCCAAGGGCTATCTACAAATTCAACGCAATACCCATCAATATCCCAATGGCATTCTTTGAAGAAATAGAACAGGAAATCTAATATTTCATTTGAAATAATAAAACCCCATATAGCAAAAACACTTCTTAGCAGAAAGAACAGCGCAGGAGGAATTTCAATACCAAACTTTAGACTCTATTACAGAGCTGTAATCATCAAAACAGCTTGGTATTGTCACAAGAACAGGCCTGGAGACAAATGGAATAGAACTGAGGACCCAGATGTTAAACCACAGACCTATGGCCCCCTAATATTTGACAAGGGAGCCAAAAATTTAGAATGGAAGAAAGACAGCCTCTTCAACAAGTTGTGCTGTCAGAACTGGTTAAGCACCTGCAGAAAACTAAAGTTGGATCCTTCTTTGTCACTCTGCAGTAGAATTAACTCCATATTGATCAAAGACCTGGAGGTAGAACCCGACACACTGAAAACTTTACAAGAAGGGACAGGGGATACACTAGGCCTTCTTGGCACAGATCGAAACTTTCTTAGTAAGGACCAAGAATCACAACAAATCAGAGAAAGGCTGGATAAGTGGGACTACATTAAACTGCAGAGCTTTTGTATGGCAAATGATATAGCTAGTAAATTAATTAGGAAGCCTACAGAATGGGAGAAGATCTTCACCAACCACACAATGGATAAAGGCATCATATCTAAAATATATCAACAGCTCAAAAAATTGAATCACCCCAAAACTAATCTCCAAAGTAACAACCATCCCATTAAAATATGGGCCAAAGAGTTAAAGAGAGTCTTCTCTGAAGAAGAAACAAAAATGGCCTATAGACAAATGAAGAAATGCTCAACATCTCTGGTCATAAAAGAAATGCAAATCAAAACAACTCTAAGATTCCACCTCACTCCAGTTATAATGGCTAGGATCAGGAAAACTAATAACAACAGATGCTGGAGGGGATGTGGCCAGGAGGGATCACTACTACACTGTTGGTGGGAGTGCAAACTTGTTCAACCACTATGGAAAGCAGTATGACAGTTCCTCAAAAGACTAAACATAGAGCTCCCCTATGACCCAGCAATTCCACTACTAGGCATTTACCCAATTGTCCAGAAACAAGGACAGACTAAATCCACTAGCACAACAAAGTTCATTGTAGCACTATTTACCATAGCAAAGATATGGAGCCAACCCAGTTGTCCCTCAATTGATGAATGGATCAACAAAATGTAGTAATTATACACAATGGAATTCTATGCTGCTGTCAGAAAGAATGACATCACCTCATTTGTAAGGAAATGGAAAGACTTAGAAAAAATCATATTAAGTGAAATAAGCCAGACTGAAAGGAACATAGGCTCAATGGTTTCCCTCATTTGTCATAATCATTAGAAACCTTGGTCTCTCCTAGCAGAGATTTTCAATAGAGCAAAACCTATATATATAAGGCCATATAGTATGACGCTAAATGAAAGGACCTCCAGGATATAGAAACAAAAGGCATATAATGAGTGATTGTTGTCCTTAAGGTACTATGTTATCTCTTATCTCTTTTGCTGTCCCTTGCTTATCTCATATTGTTACAGTATCTCACTTTGTTATCTGATATATTGGATATATTTGTATTTGATTATTTGAAATTGGATAGGGAAGGGGGGAAAACAAGATGAGGGGTGGGGGTGGGGTGAGGGAAGTGGGGACCAAGACATGAGAAAGGGTATCCATGTATGTGAATTAATGTACCTTCTATCTGGCAAATATAATGTAACCCTTCTCTTAATTACAATAAAAAACAAAAAGAATCTTTGAAGACTCATTTCAATGTCCTAAAATCCCGTGTCCAAAAATAAAACTGTGTATAAATTGTTACCATAAAAAAAGAAGAGTAACTAAAAACCAAACAACCTATCTGCACATGCAAATTCATATGCATTTATGAATCTTAGAAATAAAATTCATTATGAAACCAGCAAGATACAGAGATTTGACATACTTTGGTGCTTTGTATCTTGTATCTATTCTTTGATTGGATGTTTATTGAAATCAAACTCATTTTTCAAGATGTACAGATACATAGAAAAGTATAATTATGAAAATGATTTGAATATCTTATAAATTAAAATTTGAAGTTCCTAAGAAGTGCTCACAATTTGTGTTTAAAGCATAATGCATGATTGTCTACTGAGGGTCTGGCAGTGTTTGGTTTTCTTGAAACAATTTATGTACATATGGGTATTCACTTCACAAATATTCACTTAAAGCAGATATTTTTGAGTGCTTTCATATTACAAGGAAATACAAAAATTAAAGCATAGTAAGTTATTAAAAACATCATTAAGTAAGTTATTAAAAGCAAGTAAAGTAAGTTATTGAAATGAAGTTATTAAAAACAACAGTAACAAGTATTGTTCAGAATTTGGATGAAGTTTAATTATTTTAGTATTCATATAAAGATGTCCCTTTCTTCTCATAAACTTTGCATTTGAATTTATCCTGAATAATTTTATTGTCCAAATTATGCTTGAGAATAATTTGGTAAACATTGTTTTCAATAATATTAACAACAATATTGAGAATTTTTAATACCCACAGAAAGAGGAAAATGAACCATATGAATATACATATCTCTAACAAGCCAATGTTACTTTTGTTTTTCGACTTCAGCTCAGAACATCTTGCTTTTAGCCCACAGTCAGCTTTATAAATTATTAATCTTTTAGAAGAACGATGGGCACTGGGAGTTTGGCCTACTGGTAGAGTACTTGCCTTGCATTCATGAAGACCCATGTTCAATTACTCGGTACCACATACATAGAAAAATGCCAGAAGGGGTGATGAGGCTCAAGTGGTAGAGTTCTAGCCTTGAGAAAATCCAAGGACAGTGTTCAGGCCCTGAGCTTATGCCCACGACTGGCAAAAAGAAGAAGAAAGAAGAAGGAGGAGGAGGAGGAGGAGGAGGAGGAGGAGGAGGAGGAGGAGGAGGAGGAAGATGACAAAATATAACAAAGAAAGCCAACTCTGCTATAAAATCTTGTATTTACCTTCCCATTTAATCTTTTCTGAAGTATCTGTTTCTGTCTTATTTTTATTTTGTTTTAGGAAAACACAGCTAATTTTCTGGGGGGAAAAGTTATATTCTTCTGGTTTCTGGAAAAAATATCTCTAGAGATATCTGAGAACCTATAGGGCAGAGATAGTTTTATCTATTATGGAAGCAAAGGGGAATCACAGAAATGGCAAGACAAAAGAAGAATCAATGTAACAGCAAAACTCACTATGCCTGAAATGAACTTCACAATTTGGGGTGGGGGAGAGTTAAAGAGGAGGGAAAATGGAAGAAAATGAGGGAGGGGGTAACTACTACAGGAAATGTACTTTATTTACACAACTGTAATGCCTCTGTGCATCACCATTACAATAAAAATTCAAAATATAAAAAAGAAATAAGAAAGACTAATAAAAAAAGTAAAATAGAAAGAAAAAAATCCTTAGAGGGAGGGGAATTTTCTATGCCAGTAAGAGTCCATTTATAATTGTGAAGTTTGATGCTCTATCCCTTAACTGTGACTGAGCAGTTTACAAAAAGTATTAGTAACTTGTACCCAGAGATAATAGGCTACATTCTTCCTTTTTAAAAAATCAATTTTGAAATGCTTAGCTTTTTCTTTACCTTTTATTTTTGTAAGAGAGTCCTGGTAACATTCCAGATTTGAAGAGGGAACTCATCTATCATTCATATTCTATAAATAATTTTGATAATGAGAGAAGAAATAGGAGCCAAATTAAATGTGTTTTCTTGCCCAAAATGCAGTTAACTATGAGGCTGTGCCTAGACTATAGAAGTGAAAAGAAGTGTTCTTGTCAGCTTTCAAAGGCAGCCATCTCTTTCAGGTACTACAAGGTGACATATTTCTAGCTGAGTCAATCATCACATTGTAAGACAACACACTGGAGCCCAACTCCAGATTAAGTTTGCATAACTTGAACTTTGGGAAAATTATAGAAGGAAAGGAGTTTTGGCTAAATTTCCTCTTTGGGGCAAAGGTTTTGTGCTAATTCTGACAAGTAGAACCTAGTTATGGTTAGAGCTGATATGCTCTAGAAAACATATTGGGCTAAATAATAAGCTGTTCAGATGATTTGAAATAGCCAGACATGATAATAGAGCTCTCTGTTCATATATTACAAATGGGAACACTTGCTACTCCAACAATAGGGGGGTATAGTGGGTAAAAAAAGTTAAAAAAATATAGAGTGGGCAAATAAATCAGCTCTTTACCATGTTAATTATAATTGAAATAAATAAAAGTCAAAGGAAAGTAAAATAGAGAGGGTAGAATAAAAGAAAGAGAAGACGGAAGGAAAGAAAAGAAAGGAAGCAAGAAAGGGGGAACTGAAAGTAAAGAAAGAGGAAAAGAACTAGAAAGGGAGGAAAGACATTTAGCAAAACATTCCTTTATTATGTGTGAGAGTTGCTTCTGAACAGCAAGTTTATTACTTTTTGTTGCTATAATGAATTATTTTCCTTTATTCCTTCTTGCAAAAGCATAAAAGTCCCTATGTAGTTTTAGGAAACAAAGTATCTCTTTCATGTTTATTCTCCAGTGGAGTTTTATATATCTTTCATAGTTAACTATTTTTTTCTTGCATATTCATAATTTAAATGACTATAATATTATTTTGTTGAAAATAGAAACAACCATCTCAGTTAAATATTAAAGTACATACTTATGAAACGCACTATGTTAACAAATTGTGAATAAACTACATCTTTTTTTTTGTTTTAATTTTGCGGCTGGAAGTGTGGCCCATAGTAGAGTGCTTGCTTAGCATGCACAAAGCCCTGGGTTTGATTCCTCAGTAATACATACACAGAAAAAGCCAGGAGTAGTGCAGTGGCACAAGTGGTAGACCTTCAGCCTTGATAAAGTGCTCAGGCCCTGAGTTCAAGTCCAGGAAAAAAATATAAAATTTTTAAAGGAATGTTTTCTGAGATTATATGACATAAGTTTCGCAGTTTTTCTTGCAAATGTATTTGTGTGATCTTGCTCTGCTTCACCATCCTACACAATTGATTGCCTGCTTTCACACTAAAAATACATAACCAGGTACCTATTCTAGAATATAATCTTTTGTGGTGTTGGATCTTAATTCCAGGGCTTCATGCATGCCAGCAAGACCAGACAAACAACTGCAACTAGATCTAGGTCCCCAGCACTTTTGTTTTTCTGTTTGAGAGAAGAGTCTTCAGTTCCTTGAGCCTCCTGCTCACAGCCATCCTGCTTCTGCCTCCTGAGTAGTTCAGATCACTGTTATGTATCATAATATGCAGCTTGAGGTATTTTTGCCCCTTTGTCTGGGCATATTTTATTTGGCATATTTCAGGCTAGTTTTATTATTTGAAAAAAAGTAAGAAAGCACTTCTTCAAATAATGTAGGTGATTACAGTGAATACTGCTGATAGTATGGGCATAGTCCTCGATTTATTCTAAAATTTATCTTACATCTCTGGTCTTGGAAATCTGAACTATGATAGAGTGATGTGCAATTAAGGATCTATTTCCTTATCCTCTAGGAATTAATGATATATAAAAGAAGCCACAAAAATTATTTCTATTGTAAAACATTTCAATGAGATGTCCCCAGAATATCAAAGGCAGAGTAGTTCAAATCACAGAAGATGTTGCCTAAATTATCATAAATATGAATGTCAAGGAAAATAGCTTAGAATAAGGATCTCAAAAAAACTGATTAAGAAGAATGGTCTGAAAATGAGAATAATCTAATTAAATTATAAATAAGCCAGATTCATATCGAGTGATTAAATGGTAAAGATCAATAAAGTACAATGAAAATTGTGCTTTCTACAATTATTAGAAATTCACCAACATAAATTTTACATATTAAATATATAACATCAGATTTTTACTGTTTGATTATTCAAATCCCTCCTCATCTGTTATGTCAATCATATATAATACATAGATGCTTTGCATCATTTGTTTAGAGTTTATTATAAAATGTTTTACATGACAACTTATCTTTGCTTTTTAACCAGTTGAAAATGTTTTGAGATCAAAGCTATACAATATATTTATTTCCATACCTTCTAATAGCCAAAAAATATTCCACATCAATTGGGAATGGGAAAATTTGGCTTAAAGGTCAAATTGGACTCTGCCTCTTCAGAAAATATTTTATTGGATCAAAGCCACAGCCTTTGTTTACAAAGATTGACCATTTTGGAAATGGGTGTAGTAATGATTTCTATTATTTGAAGTTGACACTGTGCAAATGCCGATACAAAGTGAAGACAGCAGAATCTGCCCTGTGTTATCTTTAGAAATATATAGTAATGTATATGAAATTATCCTTCAGATAGTATTGCCAATATGCCCTATCATATGGATGTAAGACTAATACTATATATTAAGTCTTTGATATGGTAATTAGGAAGAAAGGAAATGTGGCAGTTCTACCAGAGAGCACAGAATTTGCCTTAATTACTACAGTGCTAAATGATGGGAAAACACATTAATAAGAGAAAATTCTTTCCGTTACATGTACACAACCATGTAGGAAATCTTAAAGTCTTACAAAGGCTGAATACTAACAAGATCTTATAAATATAAACAGGGAAATATAGGCCTTATGATTTATGAGCTGTCTAAGTTATTTTTAACTGAAAAAAGACTAGAACAATCCAAAGTAATAAATCCTCAGGATGGATGCTTCTAAATTTTATTTACTTACGTCTTAATGAAGTACAGAAAAAAATATGAAAAGGTGGGCTTTTAAAAACATTCTACCAAGCTCAATTCTGGTGGCTCATCTCTGAATTTAACAATCTCAGGAGGCTGAGATCAGAAAATCATGTGTTGAAGCCAGCCCATGTAAGAAAGTCTATGCAACTTTTATCTCCTCTCAAACACCAAAATGCCAGAAGTCAAGCTGTGGCTCAAGTGGTAGTGTGCTAGACTTGAGCATGAAAACTATTGGATAGTGCTCAGACTCTTATGTTCATGCCCCCAGGAGATACCAACAAATTTCTTCCTATTTTGTTTATAATTAGATGTTAACATTAAAGGCACAAGAACATCTTTCTTTACTCAAGACTTCAGTTTCTGATCATGAGCGGTAGAAGGAAAGTTTGTTTCTCTTTTTTGGTATTTTTTCATAATGAATAGATTTGCAACACAACTGCAGCAGCTATTAACATATTGGTAAGAGCAAGTGGGCTGAAATTAAGTATGTGTGTTGTTAGTATATGGGAGTGAGTAATTCATTTAGTAGTACAGTGGCCTGAACCCAAGATCTCAGGCATGCTAAGAAAGTACAGTAGAACTAATAAATAACACACTTGCTGACAAATTATGTGAAAAAATGCACAGCATATATTTGTGTGTTTTTTAATCCTCATTATTAAATGAGGATTATAAAATTTCTAATCCTCTTCATATCCTCACTATTTCAAACTATTATTTTTGGTGAGCTATTGCCATAATAACTGTATTTACTTTTTAAAATATGATTTTCTTTAGCTTTTAAAAATATATTCATAATGGATATTGCAGAATATCTGTCTGTCTGTCCTCTCTCGCTACTTTTAAAATATACACCTTTATTGCAATCAAACTCCACATTTAAGGAATTCTGTGAAGTACTGTGCTGTTGTAGTCTACCTCTTTCATTGAATAACGTCTTTGACCAACAGGTCAAAATGGAAAAGAACCTAATGATTGAGCACAGAGAACCATCCCTAGCTGAAGATTTTTTTCAGGTTCTTTCTCATGTGGAAACTTCAACCTCTCAGTAAGCTATTGAAATCAGGGCCCCAGCATCCTTTGTTTGCTAAGTAAGGCAGTGTGGAGAAAAAGAATTATCAATTACACACACACACACACACACACACACACACACACACCTCTGAAATCAGTAGCTGGAAGAAATGAGAAGAGCTGGCTCACTGCCTATCCCCCAGGGATACCACAGCCGAGACAACAAGCTGACTGGAGAGTGATTTCACTTTTCCCCACCACATACATGTCTAGGTTTACCTACAATAATCCCCTGTGTGCCAAGTTGGAGAAGTGTACTTTAAGTATCAAAGTGGAATGGGTTTCTTTGGCTATGTGTCTCTTTCTTGATTTATATCCCAAGACAATTTCCAGAAGCTATAAATAATTTATGGTTTTGCAAGCTATAGCTAGCTATCACCCAAGGGTCTTAGGTCTTAGAACTCCTCATGACATGATTCCTGAGGTAGAAATATATCATATCGAATCTCTTTATTTTAGAACTCTGACTTCATAAATGTTCATTCACCAAATATGGCAGGGCAATCCCTGAGGGTAATTCTGAATGAGGCTGTAAACATGGTAAAAATATATACTAGCATCAGAATCTACTTTGCTTATTTCTATAAAATAGCATAGGACTTATCTATAGGAAATTGTTCATTATGAGATAGTGTCAGTCTGCCCAACGTAAGTGGGAAAAACAGCATTCATTGGAAACCGCTTTAAATTAACAACAGTGTGTTATAAAATGTTTTAGTGGGGGGCAGGGGTTTGGCCTAGTAGCAGAGTGCTTGCCTAGAATGCATGAAGCTCTGGCTTCTATTCTCAATACCACACACAGAAAATGCTGGAAATGGTGCTATGGCTCAAGTGGTAGAGTGCTAGCCTTAAGAAAGCTCAGGAACAGTGCTTAGACCCTGAGTCCATGCCCCAAGACTCGCAAAAAAAATAATTTACTGCTGAATTCCAACTTAATGACTAGTTAGATGAATTTCATGTGCCTTTCTTATTATGTCAATGAAATAACAGTTGTAGAAAAGTGACTGGCATAAAGTGATTACTAATTTTTAAGTAACGACAAAATTTTCATTAACTTCTATTAGCTAGAACTTAATCTGTTTATACAAAACTACTCCATATGTATGATTTTGTACTGGTTAATTATATTAAATACAAAGTCTATTCTTAGTAAGGTAATGAGAAAGTGAGATTTTTAAAGACTAGCAGTTTTGTGTAACCTCAAAAGGCAAGTAATTGCGAAGGAATAAAAGTTAAGAACTTGTTTAATACTGACATATTTTTGAAATTGACCGTAGGGCTGCAAGTGTGGCTCGAGATGAAGTGTACTTACAGTGAGTGAAAAAGGTGAGAGTATGGGAGACTGCATTGAAGCACGCATACTGCCATAAAAATTAAATGAAATTTATTGTAATTTTTACTGGTAGGATGTACTTTCAGGTTTGCAAAACAGCATTAAATTAGCCTAGATATGTGACACTTTGTAGATGTTTTAGAATCTATTTAATTCCACAGCTATAATATAATATTTAACATTTATAAAATAAAGATATATTTTATAAGAATTGTTTCCCTTCAGTATCTTTAATTTCTCAAACTGGAAACTTCTCTAAATATCCTCCTTTCTAGACTACTTACTCACTCTCCCACTCCAGCCAGACGTGGGGGCCAAAATTATTGCTCTATAAACTCCTTCTTTTCCCACTTCTTTCAGAACAAAGAATATTTAGTATGTATATATATATATACACATATATATACATGTATAAATGTACATACATTCTATTCTTCATTCTATTCTCCTTGTGATGACTATTGATTTTTGGTAAATTGGTGGGCACACTGATGAAATAGATTGGTTCTAGTAACATGTCCCCTTGGGATTTATTTTTAATCATGTTTTCCCATCTGGTTATCATTTCTTTAAACAAGTGATACTATGTATGGCTTTGGTACAGACAAGGGAGTATTTGTCCCTAAAATTTCTCCAATGTCGCAGCAGAAATAGGAAAACCCATTTGAGAGTGAAAATAGAGTTTCTTACCTAAGAAGGTTTGGTGGATGATGTACATTAAGGTAAAAAAATAACAGAATGTTTGATCAAATATATCAGAAAATGTCTGGGTAACTTTGAGTAGGTTTTTATTTTCCATTTTGACTTCTGGTAGTATCAGTAGCAAAATGATAACACTCACCCCATGATGATAAGATTTGATAAACATTTGTCTCTGATGGTTAATAAATGAAGAAAAATAGATTTTCAACCTACGTGCATAAATATATCAAACATGTGTGCTAGAATGTATGGAAGTGCTTTTTCTTTTGATATCCTTCCGTAGAATCATAAATTATACAAGACCAAACACAATGATAACTTGTGCATACATTCCCAACATAGAGTTTAATGATGATGTGTTAGTAAAACTGCATAAGACTTGGATATACCTTAACTTTACAGCCTCTATTATGGAAAATAAAGTCCAAAGGCAACAAAGGCTGCCAGAAATGGAATTTAATTTCTGTCTTGTATTCAATGTCAATGCCACTTCTGCTTGATACAACTCTTTACCAGCTTTGTAAAGTACAATGCATGTATCTTACAATTTGGCAATTTAAAGTATGTAAGTCAGTGGATTTCAGCATATTGAGATCATATTGATATCATAGGAAATTTTTGCATTAATTTTTACATTGATGAAATATTAGGACATGAAGCATATACCTACATGGTATCTGATTATTGGTGAAATTGGTCACTATATGTGTAGGAATTACAGTTTTAATATTTATGATTTTTATAGGCACACACACAAATGATGTCAAACAATCTAAACAGACCTGCCCAAGAAATGTTTATACTGCTTGTACAAGAATAATGGAAGGAAATATCATGGAATTAAGTCTAAATAACAGAGCTACAATTATTTCTTATATTCATAAACTGTTCAATAACTATTTGGTAAAATTCTTTCACTATCTTTTTAGTGGAAAAAAGTAATAAAATAAAAATATGTTTGAACAGCACTAATTTAATTTCCACATAATAGATCAAACAGGGGAATATGCTGCCAGTTTTAAATGGAGAAAGTATAAAATTTTGAGAAGATGAGTAACAAAATGAAAAACATAAATTGACTTAAAAAAACTTTTAATTAAAGTGTATAGTAAATGGCAAAGGCAGAATACATGCAGAGAATTTTCACCCTGTGGGTAAAATATAAAAACAAGTAAAAAAACAGTGTAACTCTGGTTGCTTTTACATATAAATTCCTTAGTTAACAATTAAATTTACTTTTTAAGCACAGTTGGGAAAATGAAAGAAGACTGGAATTAAGGGAAATTTAGAGAGTATCTAGAAGGATTATGTAAAATGTAAAAAAGTATATTTTGTAGTTTATCTTAGGTAGATAAAGTTCCACGACTTTGTAGTAAAAATAAATTATTAGTTATAACACTGGAAATTTTTATGTAATTTAAGATTTAAAATTATGATAGGCAAAACATTTAGCTTTTAAAATTCAATTTTCATATAATTTTCCCCAGACTTTAATGCTTTTAGTGCTGTACAATTTTAAATGTAAGAGTATTTAAAAATTTTCACTATTATAATGTAGTGTGCAATCAAAATACAATTTAAACAAGATAACAGATTAGGAGTCAATATAATATGACATCCTTTTATGGTATAATCTTTGGAAAAGCTAAAAATATAATCAATATAACCGAGGATGTTTATGACAACCTTACAACCAACAGCCTACTAAATGGCAAAAAAAGAACCATTTACTTTAAAATCAGGAACAGGACAAGGATGTCCACTTTTTTAATGCCCTTTCAATATCATATTCAAATTTCTAGACAAATTACTATGACAAGAGAAAGACATACAAAGGATTAGAATAGGAAAGAAATAAATAAAACTACCCTTATTTGCAGCTGACATCATCTTATATATAAAAGACTCTAGAACTCTGCCTTCAAGATTCTACAGTGGATAAATAATTTTGGTAAAATAGTAGGGTTATAAAATCAACTCACAAAGGAAGATGGCGCCGAAACACTAGGGACCCAGCCTAGCTCTCTCCCACAAATAAAGGAGAGTTCGAGAGTTCTAGAGGCTAACTATCCTAAGAATTCAACAACTGCAAATATAGGAAGTAACAGGAACTATACAAAGTGGAAAAGAAAAACAGAAAAAGCTCATAACCAACTTATTCAAAGAAAAAGAAACAACAGGACCCCTCTTCCACCCCTGGAGCCTCAGAGCTGCAGAAGTGGCCAGGAACCCCGGGATTCCAGCAGGCTGCAGAATCCACACGCAGGAAACTCACACAGCCTGGGCTGGGGACAACACAGACAGAGGCTGAGACCAGAGGACAGGAAGAAGCCTTCCACACAGCCAGCTCACCAGGAGCCCCCCAACTCCTTCCAGAGAGCAGTGCTGGTGGCCAGCTATAGAACTTAACCCAGACCCCTCTCACTTCCTCCCAAGAAGGATCAGCAAACATTGGGGGTACAAGGAACCCAGAGTCCTGCCCCTCCCACCCTCAGCCCCCTCCTCCTGGCCATTGAGACTGGAGACAGCCGGGCACTAAGACCCAGTGCCCCAACAGCAGATGTAGGCATGTGTGTGCATGCCTGTGTATGCAGAAACCTGGAGAGGGTCCTCTGCTGCAGGGAGCTGGTGGCAAACCAGCAACAGCAGGGCTATCTAGCTGAAAGATGCCCAGCCACTAATGGCCCTGTGCTTCCACTGGGAATCAGGGGTGTGCTCTGCCCTACTACAGAAAAACAGGATAAGCAACCCTGAGCCACCCCTGGGAACTGGAGGGCAGACCAACTGGAGGGCTGAATGCTCTCTCTGAAAACCAGAAAGGCACTGCTCCACTGAGGAAATCTGAAAGTGCACATCCTCAGCTGGGCCCAGCAGCCAAGAACTGGGTAGGCAAACCAGTAACCATTTGGCTATCTGGCTGAGACCCAGGAACTTGTGGGCACACCAGCAAAGGCCGTGCCCTCAGACCTGGAATCGGGAGTGCACTCCACCTTACTTCAGTGGTGCTTCGTAGCTAAGGCACAATTGTAGGCACAGCCAGCAACTGGGGCCACCACTGGGAACCTCTGGGAACCAATGGGCGTGTCAACAGTAGCACTAGCTCCTATTGGGTATTGAGAATACTGCCCCTCCTTACTGAGGAAAAACCAAAAGAGAGCACCTACTGCTGGGCCCAATGTTGCACATCAAGTGTGCAAGGTAACTGTAGCTCAGCTATCCAGCTGAGACCTAGGTATGCACACGAAGAGCAAGTGCCAATCACCATTTCCAGTATGCAGGCATGCCAACAGCAGCTACCACTAATACCGAGAAACAGATGTCTGTCCCACCCTGCTGCAAGAGAACCGAATATGCACATCAACAGCTGGTCCCTGCTGCTGGGAACCTGGTGGACAAACCCCAACAATTGCGCTATCTAGCTGAATCCCAGGTGTACACACAGACAACTGCCAGCCACTACTGGGGACCAGTGGGTGTGCCAGCAATGTGATGTTCGTCTGCTCGAAACTAGCCATACACTCCTCCTGACACAAGAAACACTGAAAGTGCACATCCTCAGATGGACCTGAAGCCAGCAAGGGAGCTAATAACAAATTCATTATTGGGCTGAGAACCATCCATGTGCACAGATGCCCAGAGAACCACCAGCCCAAAACCAAGTAAAGACCACCACCTATCGGCCACCAACAGAACAAACTAATAGCAGTAAGTGACAAGCTCTGAAGTCCAAATGAGGAAATCACAAAGACAAATTATGAAATTTATAAATAATCAAAGTCCCATGCAAATCCCAAAAGGAACTAGAGTGAAATTAGACTAGTTCTGAACTACATAGTATATTGTAAAAACTTGAAGAAATTGAACATTTCCTACAATGCAATAAAAATGAAAATATATCACAAAGGAAATTATGGGACACAGCAAAAGCAGCCACAAAGGACAAATTTATAGCCCTAGGAGCCCATATTAAAAAGAGAGAAGAAATTCATGCAAATAAACTAAAGAAGCAATTAAAGCACCTAGGGCAGGAAGAAAAAGTTAACTCTAAAACAACTAGAAGGACAGAATTAGCAAAAATAAAATCTGCAATATCTGAGATTGAAATAAGATATACTATACATAAAATTAATAAATCAAAAAGCTGTTTTTTGAAAGAGTCAGCAAAATCGACAGACCCATGGCAAGATTAATCAAGAAAAGGAGAGAGGAGATTCAAATAAACAAGATTAGAGATGCTGTGGGAAAAATCACAATCGACATTCAAAAACATCCAGATCATCATGAATAAGTAGTTTCAGGGTTTACATTCAATGAGACAGGAAAATTTAGCAAAAATAGATAATTTTTGAAGAAAATATAAGGTGCCCAAATGGAACCAAGAAGAGATATGTTAGCTAAAGAAATCAATTTCATATAATGAGATAAAGGAAACAATCAGAGACATGCCAAATAAGAAGAGCCCAGGCCCAGATGGTTCACTGCAAAATTCTATAAGACTTTTAAAGATGAGTTAATACCTACACTGTTGAAGCTCTTATGAGAAATAGAAGCAGAGGGAACCATACCAAACTCATTCTATGAAGCCAATATCACACTCATCCACAAACCAGGGGAGGACCCAACATGAAAGAGAACCACAGATGGAGCTCACTGATGAACACAGACACAAAGCTCTATAATAAAATAGTAGCCAACAAAATCCAGAGACACACTTTGTTATCTGATATATTGAATTTATTTGTATTTGGTTATTTGAAATTTGATAGGGAAGGGGGGAAAACCAAGACGGGGGGTGGGGTGGGGTGGGTGGTGGGTGGGGGGGAAGGTGATGGGTACCAAGACATGTGAAAGGGTATCAATGTATGTGAATTAATGCACCTTCTATCAGGCAAATATCATGTAACCCTTTTATTAATTACAATAAAGAATTATAAATTAAAAAAGAATAACTCTCAAAAAATCCAGAGACAAATTTTAAATATATATACATTGTGGTCAAGTAGGCTTTATCCCACAGATGCAAGGGTGGCTCAACATTCACAAGTGAATTAATGTAATACATCATATTACTAGAGCTAAGGTTAAGAATCATATGACAATTTCTCTAGACACTGAGAAGGCATTTAAAAAATGCCTTCCATTCATGTTGAAAGCACTAAAGAAAATAGGAATAAGAGATACAGTCTTTAAAATAATTAAAGGTATATACGACAGACTTACAGCTAGTATCATACTAAATGGAGAAAAACAAGAACCATTAACTTTAATATCAGGAACAAGATAAGGATGCTCACTCTCTCTACTTCTCTTCAATATAGGGCTGGAAACCTTAGCCAGAGAAATAAGATAAGAGAAAGATATCAAAGAGATCCACATAGGTAAAGAGGAAATTAAAGTATCCCTATTCATAGTGACATGATCTTATACTTGAACTAGCCAATAAATTCCACTCTCTAACTCTTAGAACTAATAAACCACTTTGTCAAAGTGTCAGGGTACAAAATTGGCCCTCAAAATCAGTAGCCTTTCTGTATGCCAACAATACACAAACAGGAGAAATCAAGAAAATGATCACATTTGCAATAGCCCCCAAAAGAATAAAATATTTAGGAATTAATCTAAGCAAAGATGTAAAGGAATTATTTAATGAAAACTATAAAAGAAAGAAATCAAAGAGGATACCAGGAAATAGAAGGACATTCAATGCTCATAGATAGGAAGAATCAACATTGTGAAAATGGCCATACTGCCAAAATGGATATTCAATTTCAATGTAATCCCCATCAAACTCCCAAGGACATTCTTTACTGAAATACTGGACAGAATCCAAAGGTTAGAATGGAACAACAAAATAGCCAGTGCAATTCCAGGAAAAAAGAGCAATGCAGGTAGCATTATAATACCAGACTTCAAACTTTACTATAGATCCATAACAACAAAAACAGTGTGTTATTGGCACAGAAATAGACCAAAAGATCAATGGAACAGAAGAGAAGATCCAGAAATGAAGCCACATATACTCAAATTATAGTCAGCAAAAGAGCCAGAGATATACAGTAGAACAAACAGCCTCTTCAATTATTGCTATGGGAAAACTGGGCAGCCATATGCAAAAAAGTAAAAATTGATCCTAGCCTGTCGCCATTCAAATGCATTAATTCAAAATGGATCAAAGACCTCAATATCAGACCTCAAACTCTGAAACTGCTGCATGACAGAGTAGGAGAGACACTGGAACTCATCTGCACAGGAAAAAGATTCCTGAACAGAATCCCAGGGTCACAACAGATAGGAGAGAGACTGGACAAATGGGACTACCTAAAAACAAAAAGTTTCTGCACAAACAAAGACACACCTGCTAAATTAGAAAGACAGCCAACCAACTGGGAAAAGATATTAACAAATAATACATCAGACAGTTAATATTCAATATCTACAAGGAACTCAAGAAACTAATTCCAAGTAATCCAAATAAACAATTTACTAAATGGGCAAAGGAACTAAAGAGAGGCTTATGAGAGGAAGAGGTACAAATGGCAAAGAAACATGAGAGAATGCTTAGCATCCATGGTCATAAAGGAAATGCAAATAAAAATAACCTTAAGATACCATCTTACCCCAATCAGAATGACCAAGGTTCTGAACTCAGACAGCAGCACATGCTGACAGGGCTGTGGAGAAAGAGGAACACTATTGCACTGCTGGTGGAAATGCAAACTAGTAAAACCACTCTGGAAAGCATTTTGGAGGTTCCTCAAAAAAAAAAACCTAAAAATTGACCTTTATTACAACCCATCCATATCACTCCTGGGCATCTACCCTGAGCACCATAACCCAGGATATGATAAGGACACCTGCACAGCTATGTTCATCTCTGCACTATTCACAATAGCCAAGTGATGGAAACAACCCAGATGCCCCACTACAGACAAATGGATACAACATACATGGTACATTTGTAAGGAAATGGAAAGACTTAGAAAAAAATCATATTAAGTGAAGTAAGCCAGACTCAAAAGAACATAGGCTCAATAGTTTCCCTCCTTTGTCATAACCAGTAGAAATCTTGGGCTCTCCTAGCAGAGATTTACAATAGAGCAAAACCTAGATACATAAGGCCACATAGTATGACACTAAATGAAAGGATCTCTAGGATATAGAAACAAAAGCCATATAATGAGTGATTATTGTCCTTAATGTACTGTTATCTCTCATCTCTTTTGCTGTCCCTTGGCTATCTCATATTGTTACAGTATTTTACCTTGTTATCTGACATATGGTATATATGTTTACTTGAAAAAGGATAGAGAAGGGGGGAAAACAAGATGAGGGGTGGGGGGAGGGAAATGGGGACCAAGATATGAGAAAGGGTATCAATGTTTGTGAAGTAATGCACCTTCTATAATGTAACCCTTCTATTAATTACAATAAAAATATATGAAAAAATGTGGTATGTATATACAATGGAATTCTACATAGCCACCAGACAAGATAAAATAATGGCATTCCCTGGGAAGTGGATGAAACTAGAGTGAGTGAATCATGTTGAGTGATATAAACCAAGACCAAAGGAACAAAAGGTGCATGGTATCCTTCATATTTGGAGATGAGATCTAAACAGTACAAGAGCCATGACTCAACACTTGGGTGCTCAAGGTCATTGATATGAACTTGGAGATATAAATATAACTATATAGACATATAAATCTATGATGAGATATATATTCTATACATGTATTGGTATACCACATAGATGGATATGTATCTATTTCAGACAAACTCTAAATTTTAATTTTGTTTTTAAATTTATTTGCTAATAATTGCATATAGAGAGTCTGTTCTTGAATACTTGACATTTGAAATATGATGTAAAATATCAATGCTAATCAAATCTTTCAATAAAAAAATTTAAAAAATCAACTAACACAGTAGCTGTTCTGTATAACAATGAGAAGCTTCCACAGGAAATCAGAAACGGAACTTCATTAACAATAGTCTCTCACGGGGCCGGAAGTTTGGCCTAGTGGTTAAAGTGCTTGCCTAGCATGCGTGAAGACCCGGGTTCGATTCCTCGGTACCACATACATAGAAAAAAGCCAGAAGTGGTGATGAGGCTCAAGTGGTAGAGCTCTAGCCTTGAGAAAGTCCAAGGACAGTGCTCAGGCCCTGTGCTCAAGCCCAGGACTGGCAAAAAAAAAAACAAAAAAACAAAACAAAAAATAAAACAATACTCTCAAACTAAAAAAAACAGAACGAACAAAAAATGAATAAAAACCTGGCAATCAACTTAAATAAGGAAGTGAAAATGATTTAAAAACTGTAGAAAAAAATTGAAGAAGATATTAGGAGTTGGAAAGACCTTCTGTGTTCCTGGAGTGAGAGAACTGGCATAAGGAAAATGGCAGGACAGCCCAAGGCATTCAATAAATTCAATGCAATACTCATCAAAATACTAATGATATTGTCCATTGACACAGATGAAACAGTACAAAACATTCATATAACACCCCAAAATAGAGACTAGACAAAATAATTCAAAAAATAGAAAAAGGGCTTGAATTATAACATTTCTAAACTTAAAACGTAATTACAAAGCTATGGTAATAAGAAGAGCTTGGTAGTGGCATAAAGAAACAGACCTGAAGTCCAACGGAACAGAATTAAAGATCCAGTATCAAACCCACAGACATTCTGCCATCCTATATTTGATAAGGGAGCTAAAATTGTAGGATGGAAAAAGTCTCATCAACAACTGCTGTTGGTAAAACTGGATACACTCATGGGAACAAAAGACATAGAATCTCTGTATGTCAACCTGTAGGAACATCAGTTTAAAATAGGTCAAAGACCTCAATGTAGAATTTGAAACCTTGAAAGTACTACAGTAATAAGTAAGAGAAACAGACCTTCTTGGCACAGGCAGGAACCTTCTGAATAAAGGTCCAGGAGTTCAGCAAATCAAAGAAAAATTTTGTGGAATTGCACCAAAATAAGAAGCTTTGGCATGGTAAAAGACAATATTAACAAGTGAAATAGTATAAAGCCAGGGTCTGATGGCTCATGCCTCTAATCCTAGTTAGTCAGGAAGCTGCGGATCATGATTCATAGCCACTCCAGCAGAAAAGATCTTGAAATTTTTATCTCCAGTTAACCACCCACAAACCAGAAGTGGAGCTGTGGCTTAAGTGGTAGAGTGGTAGCTCTGAGTAGAAAAACCTCAGGAAGAGTGCTCTGAGTTCACGCCCAAGATAGAAACATACCAATAACAACAATAAGAACTTAGAAGGTAAAAAAACGCACCTAGTTATTCTGTAGATTCAGTAAATTCTACAGTACGATCAAATGAAATAAAACACAAAATAAAAAATGTAAAAATCAACAATATACTGCCTAAATAAATTCAATTCACTGGTAAGACAGATGGAGACTGGAAAGTAGAGAATGGGAGAATATATCCCAGGCAAATGGAAACCTAACCCAAGCAAAAATATCTGTACTTACATCTGAGAAAATAGTTTTCAAGATAAAAGAAGTTACCATGTAATGATGAAGAAATCAAGTCAATAAAAAGATACACATAATGTTCCAGCAACTGGTTTTAAATGGTAGACATTACACTTAAGCAGAGTCAGACATTAATACAATGACAGGATACTATAACTTTTATTAATGTATAAGTGATACAGACCACTAACAATGACAACAAAATTGGTCAGATTGATTATAGTATAGATCAAATAGATTTAAGTATTCATAGAAAATGTTCCCAACAGTCATACAATATACATTCCTTTAATCAATATAAAATTTACAATAAATTGTATATTTGGCTACTCAATATTTAGCAAAGCAAAAATGATTGAAATCACATTATGAATGTTTCTAAGTCACAATGAGAGTAAACTGGAAGTCAATGATAAAATAAACTTTAGAAATCATAAAATACATATAAATGTATAAAAATATCTTTTGAACAAAAATGGGTCAGATAAGAAATCAATCTCTTGAAACAAATGGAAACACATCACAACGTATTTCATTAAATTACAATCCAAAATGTCCATGAACATAAGACTTTTAAGTAGAAAAATTTCATAACCAATCCCATGAAATATCATAGTTGAAATATAGGTTGGGTGTGTGTGTGTATGTAATTCTCATATAAAATAATGAATAAAAAAATAATTCTCATATAAAATGATGGACCCTGGTCTGCCAAAACCTCATCATTTATAAGCAAAAAAATCCAAATCTGAAAAAATTCTGCAACTGAAACACATATAGTCACAAGTAGATTGGATAATTGATCTGTTCTTAAAGCCAAAGCTGATACTCTATTGAAGATCACCTTACCTAAGGAAGAGGCAGACCTACTCTATATAGAACAACAATTAACTCTAAAGGGAGAATGATGGAAGAAATGACTAAGATGCATTTTTCTCATTAATTGATATGTTGAACTGAAGTCCTTTCATAGCTATTTAATTAAAGATAACATTTTTAAAAAGCTACTAAAATATACAATTAAAGTATGTTAATAAATAGAATGTGATTCTTGTCAATTTAAGTATCTTCTCTGAAAAACTAATACATTCATAGAATTAACTAAAATTAACACCTAGATGGGAAACCAGAAAATACTGTCACCATATTTTAATAGTATTCAAATGTTCCAAGAGTGATATAGAACTAAAAGAAATTATCAGCGAAGAGATTTTTAAGAAATTACCTGGGCGTGGTGGGTCACGCCTGTAATCCTAGCTACTCAGGAGGATGAGATCTGAGGATCGTGGGCACTAAAGGCTTTGAGACTCTTATCTCCAACTAACCACCAGAAAAATTGGAAGTGGTGCTGTGGCCCAAGGGCTATGGTAGTAGAAATTAAGACGAGTCTCCAGACAGAATTGGTTCCACTGAATGTAGAGAGATTTGAGGAGAACCATTCAGAGATAAAATTAGTAGAGTACTCCCACTATTTGCAGGGGAAGTTATGGGTCTTAGTTGATGGACTAAGTTCCATTTTAAACAGTGTCAAATGCGTCTGGCGATTGACTG
The DNA here is from genome assembly GCF_031878675.1 of Megascapheus bottae. Taxonomy (NCBI): domain Eukaryota; kingdom Metazoa; phylum Chordata; class Mammalia; order Rodentia; family Geomyidae; genus Megascapheus; species Megascapheus bottae. Next base: position 5,784,813 of record NC_143521.1, on the reverse strand, counting down.
GTGTTAAAAGGCAAAATAGGTCATTTGCTAGGTGTAGTGGTTCACACTTGTAATCCTAGCTTCTCAGGAGTCTTAGATATGAGGATCGCGGTCCAATGCTAGCCTTGGCACTAAAGGCCATGAGATTCTTATCTCCCATTAACTACTAGAAAACCGGAAGTGGTGCTGTTGCAGCAATGGGTAGGGTGGTAGCCTTGAGCTGAAGAGCTCAGGGACAATGCCCAGGCCCAGGGTTAAAGTAGTAGCCTTGAGCTTACGGGCTCAGGGACAGCCCTCAGGCCCAGAGTTCCAGCCCCATGAGGGCCACACACACATAAAAAAAATAGGTCATTAAAGTTTCTAATTCTAAATCACTTTTCTTTGATACAAAAACAAGTTGATATATGTGTATATATATTTACATAGTGTGTGTGTGTGTATGTGTGTGTGATTTGAACAGCAAAATCTTGGGACGTTAAAGTTAAATAATTCATTTTTAAGGGAAATGAAAGATGAATAATTTCTTTGTAATACTAGGTATTCTCCTTATAGTGTATATGATTCTAATTAATAATTATTGTTTTCCATGCATTTGTAGCATTCAGTTACTTTTTTATGGGGACCAAGACATGTGAAAGGGTATCAATGTATGTAAATTAATGCACCTTCTATCTGGCAAATATCATGTAACCTTTCTATTAATTACAGTAAAAATATACGAAAAAAAAGAAATTATTGAGTGTGTTTTTGAGAACTTCTCCTCTCATCACCTCATGTCTCCTCCCCTTTTCCTGCCCTATCTTCCCCTTCTCCTTCACATTATCACTATATTTTCCAAATTAGTTGCAGTCTGCAAGGGAGAAAAGTCAGCCGCAAGTATTTGACTACCCAGGTACTGGCGACCTATTTTATTGCCAGGGTGATTGAAAAGAGAACAATTACAGTGAAGAGTAAATGGCAGAAACCTATTTCCACCATGAAATAAGGCAAGTCTTTGTTACATAGACCCTATGACTTAATGTCATTTGCCTTCCACATAGGTTAAAGTTAATAATGTCCAACAGAACTAAAACACAACCTAAAATATTGTTACTGACAGTAAGAAAATATAGATGATGAGAACAGCATCTTCCAAAACAAATGATGCGATCATTTCCTGTGAGGAGAGGTTTAATCAACACCAGCCAAAAACCCAGCATTTTACCACAAGTATGTGACTACAGCCTCATGTTTTTCTTAACTAAAAACCAAAATGCTGATTCACTGGGTAAATGCGACCATTTCCTTCAATGCTCGCACAAATATAATTTTTGTTCTGCCGGGTATTTGGACTTGGATTTTCTCTTGACATGATTTACCATGAATTTGTTCTTCTGAATTTCATCCTGTTTATATTTGCTTCAATTTCTAACCTGATTCCATGTTGTAAAGAAGAATTGAGCTAACTCCTTTAATTTGTTCCTCACCGATAACTGTTCTAAAGTAGGGTTGTTCATTATTAATCAGTCTTTGAAATAATTTTGAACAAAGGTAATCACAAAACAGAATTTACGGAAGTAAAATGACAATAGAAAGAAATGACATGTTGTGGTATGTAATGTGAATGGTATTTCCATGTCAAGTGAAGTGACTTATACCTAATCATAATTATACTACTAATAATTTTTAAATCAAAGATTAACATTAAGCAAATTATATATCCTCTTCTGAACATTTATATTTTAATGGACATACCATATCAAAGAATCTTAAAAAGAAATAGCAACATATACAATGGAAAAGAAAATTCTGGGGCTTGGATTCAGCTGGAGTGGGGCAGGAAGGGGAAACAAGAGGAAGAGTTAGGGGAAAATGAAGAAGGGAATAACAATGTTCAAAAAGAAATGTATTCATTACTTACATCATCTTTACAACAAAATTTACATTTCAAAAAAGAAAATTGTGGGCTGGGCACTTTGGCTCATTCCTGTAATCCTAGCTCTTGAAGAGGCTTTGACAGTCAGCATTGCCTTTTATCTTAGTGTTTAAAACAATATTGAGGTCATTTGACTTGCCAGAAGTTACTAACAAAAGGCTTACAAATTTGAGGTCAGATTGTATGCTGTAAGACACCTTGTCTAAAAATAAATAATAATAATAAGCTAAAATAGTAATTATAATATCAACTCTTTACATTCCCCTTAATAGTCACCTGAAATTCTTTTGCAGCACTGTAACAATTGGATCTTTATTATTCCACAAATATAATATGTATAATATTAAATAGCATATGTTTGAGATATATGTATATATATCATATGTATATATATCATACACATGTGATGTATAAGTATATAGCATTTGTATCAGCTTGCTTGCTTGGCTTGAACTCTACCAGTTGAACATGGCTTTTTGCTGATTATTTTGGAGATATAGTCTCTGGGGCTCTTTTATGAGGCTGTCTTCAAACCTGAATCATTCAGAATTTAGGCTCCTGAGTATGTAGGATTCCAGACAGAAGGCACTCACACCAGGCCACATACAGCTGTTGACAACAATTATCTCAGTGTAATATGAGCCAGTCTATGCAGGGAAGTGGAGAAGCCCCTAAGCCAAATTCAATCTTCTCCATAGAATTCACTTTTATTCAATAGCAAGGCAATTTATGAACAACAAAAATTTTCTAAAAATAATATAAAAGAACAAACATTCATTGGTTACAGAAGCTGGACACTGGCGGCTCACACCTGTAATCTTAGCTATGCAGGAAGCTAGGATATGAGGATTGCAGTTGGGAGCCAGCCTGGGCATTAAAATCAGTGAGATTTTTATCTCTTACCTCCAATTAACTACTGGGTATAAGAAAAGCAAAAGTAGAGCTCTGGTACTAGTTTTAAACACAAAAGCTCAGGAACAGTACCCAGAGTTAAGTTCCTGCCCCAGAACCAAGAACCAAAAAAATTTTAAAAATAAAAAAGTTGAAGAATAAGCACTTCCTGCAGCAAAGCACAACTGTATACAGAGCCATTGTCCTGAAAATAGTGTGGTTTTTGATATTGGATCAGACACCTAGACCCACATGGGATCAGAGGATCAGAGACATACCACTGAACTGTTGGAAGCTTACCTTGTGACTAAGCCTCTAAAAATACCTTTTATTAAGTAACTTTATTTTTAGTTTGTGTATGTCTTTAAGTAGTCGTACAAAGGAGGTGTCATTTAACAAAGCGGTTTATATACAAATACAATGTATCTCGACCAGTGTCACTTTTTCAATATTCTCATCCCCTATCTACCCATCCCTTCCTTTCTTTTTATTGTTTGGTATATACAATGAATTCTTGACTACATTCTTTCCACTTCCCCCCTTCAGTCATCTAACCCTCTCCACTTGGCCTCCTCTTAATGAGTATCCATTTTTGATACTTATTAAAAAATATCTTGAGAAAAAGAAAACACTTTAATAGATGGTTTTTATTCTTATCTTCCTTGCTTTGTAAAGATTGAAAAACTCAAAAAATTTAAATCAAAATTCAATATACTTCTGATATTGAGACAATGAAAATTTTCTATCAAAAGTTTAATGTAGTATGATATTTTAATCCATTAAAGACAATGATCATCTTTGAGGAATTTTATTTTGTTAGTTGGTTTGAATGTTGTTCTCCTTCTGTCTTCCATATTAGCAATTCCCTGACTCTGGTTCAGCTCTGTGAGGTCTACTCTTGCTTCTATGTCACAAGGTTCTTAGATCTTAATACTGATGGAATCAGCATCCTTGACAACTTCACCTTGCACTGCAACTCTGTGATAGCCAGGATCCCTGTTTGTTTGTGCCTTTTCTCCAGTGACTTCACGGTCCTGATACATGAAATGCTTGCTCCAGATGTCACCACACAGAACTGTCAGCTGAAATTGTTATTTCAGATTGAATATACTCTTACTGGATATACTCTTGCTTCTCTCATGCAGTTGTACTGATAATCTAAAGTTTGTGTCTTCTGATTTCACTTTATCTGTATCCTTTGGCATTTATTTCACTTTGATCAGCTGGATAATTATTTCTGTATTTTGAAATGCTGAAATCAATTAACTGCCCCCCATAAGTTCCAATAGTCAATGAGTTAGTTATCTGCATTATTCCTTTAGTAATGCCATAACTTCCTAGTTTCTCAGTAGTGTTTAGTAGCAAGAAACAGTTATCTATCCTCCTAGCCGAATCTTTTTCATAGCTTGTTGTTGCCCAACTGTTTATTTTGGTCTGGTCATTTGTTTTTATTTTAGCAATAGGTACAAGTGTCTACTGTAATCAAAACTTTTGAATGGTAAATGTTTATTTATAGTCACCCTTTTTTCTTGACAGTCATAGTGTAATTAATCTCTTTATTTTTCTAAGGCTAAATTTCTCAGTGGTAATCTAGAATTCATCCCTTGGTTCTTTCTGGGAATGATCATTATATTAAATTATTACTCAGTAATATGTCAATTAACATTGTGGTTTGACTTTATTCATGAATTTATTTTCAGAAAAAATTATTTCTGTTAACAACCACCAAATGCTTCTGTTTTTTTATTTCCTCAATTATTAAAAAATATTTTATAAGTATTTTTTTAGAGACCAGTAGTATAGCCTAGAGGTAGAGTGCTGGCCTAGAATGCTCAAAGCCCTGTGTTCTATTCCTTGGTCCCACATACACAGAAAAAGCCAGAAGTGGTGCTCAAGTGTCAGAGTGCTGAGAAATACTATAATTATAAGTAGCAAAAGGTTTATAAAAGAAGATGACCTATTAATTAAAAGATATTCTTCTTCAACTTTCTCAAATGTCTTTGATTCTATATGTCAACAGACACATAATAAGCAACAACAAACACATAATAAAACTGATAGTCTAAAAAAGATTCTAAACAAAATTATTTTCATGAAGATTTAAAGGAATAGAATGTATTTTCCCGTTTAGTCAAAAAGCTCTTGAATAGTTCCCCAAAGTCTAGGGCTTATTGTAGGAAAAATTACTCCTTGAAGTAGCCTTTAATGGTCTTATGAGCAGCTTCTAGAGCTGAAGTGATTTTGAGCCCATATGAAAATAAACAGAAAACAAAACTATGTAAGATATCCCTTTGTTTGAACAGCTTGCCATTTAAAATTTGTTAAACTATAATTTTTTCATGTGTTACATGCCTGATTTTCTTTTATAATAATTTTCTTTTATTTCTTCCTCCTAGTTTATGTTGAAGTGCCCATTTCTCATGGAAGTCTAGAAAGATTTTTTTTTATATTTCTAACAAAAAATGAGCAAAGTCTTTAAAATTAATCTTGGGTAGTATGATATGGTGCAGATACATAAACATGGCCCTCCATCTGGCTTATCTCTCCAATAGCTTGGAAATTTCAGCTTCAGTTTAAATGAAATATTTCACAAGAAAAGAGGAATGGTCTATCCATTGATGAAGCAAATGTGAAGCTTTTTCTCTCCAACCTGAAATAAAACATGAAAGAAGGTTCACTGAAATGTAAACCTAAAGTATTTAGTAACTTGGAAGCTTTTAGTGGATTATGACTTGATTTATTGATAACTAGAACAAAGAAGTGATGAATTAAATTAAAACAAAGAGACAACCCTTTGATGTTAAATTGAACAAAATGACTCAATCATTTTTACAATTAGGACAAAAGTTTCTGTTTGTTTCTCTAGGTGGGGCAAGCAGGGAGGCTGTAGGAGGAGGAAAGGATGAGCTGGGTGATGGGAGGCTCTGCTGTTTCCTTTGTTCTTTGAGTGCTTGCAATCTTGAAGAATTTACAATGTGTATTATCCACACAGGGAGAGAATGAACATGTGCTAGAAGGCTGAAATAGAGGAAGACTTCCTTCCAACAGAAAGATATATAACCTGAACATAAGAACATGAAAATATTGGATAGTAAAAACTCAGGCTATGGCTTTTACAAAGGATTTGTTTGTGACAGGAAGGGGATAATTTATTAAGTAGGAATTTCTTTTGTAGTGAAAAAAGTTTTTGGGTCTTTTTAATTTTTTCACGTTAGATGTGTGCAATCTGTTTTCTTGCAAGCATAAACCAAGACATCTTTGGCAACACATGCACAACTGCAGGGCATGCATGCATTTTTCTGTCTATCTATATAGTGTGAGGTTATATCATATAGCCGCTTGGAACCTAAGCAGTTTTTATATATTTTTGCGTTAGGGAATGAAATCACTCATTTCTTTAACAAATATTTATGATGCTGTGTATGTAAAACAAAAATTTGCTGTAACTTTATTTTAATCATCCTTGATTTGACCGGATTGTGATAATATGCAATGGAGGGTAAAGTGGTAAAGCTAATCAGAGAGAGAAGGTGATAGTTGGTGGCAAATACAGGTGACCTATAAAACAGATTGAAAGCTGCATGCTAGTGATTCACACCTGCAGTCTTAGCTATTTAGGAGGCTGAGGTTGAAGAATCATGCAAAAAGTTTTGGAGAGGCCAACTCCAATTACCTAGCAAAATGATTTAGCTTGGTAGGAGAGTGATAGCCAAGCAGATGATACAGCACAAAATGTACTAAGACCCTAGCACTAGTAAGAGATAAAGCATTTCAAAGGTTTGCCAGTAGGATGAAAACTTAAATATATTCTCATTATTAATAAGAAACATTGCATATAGCTATACAAAGTATATACTTTGTATTACCTGGCACTTCCATGAGTTTGACATTTGAGATTGCACATATCAGAGATGCCATGTGGTAGCATTTTTCTCTGTTGGACTGTTACAATTGACATAACAAACTCAAGATTTCCAAATTGTAACCCCGTATGAAAGAATTTCCTTCTTATTCAAAGATAAATTTTATTCAGTGGTAACAGCAATTAATAATAAGACTTGAAATGTTTCAGAGCCAAGAAATAAATTGTCAAGATGATGACATGTCAATTATAATCATTCTATAGTGCATGAGCTTATCAAAACATCATATGTACCCTATATCTATAAGGTATTAATTTTCAATCAACATGATCAAATAAGTCTTTAAGAATGAATACAATAACGTAACGATATTAAGCCTAGATACTATAGAAGAAAATCAACAAGAACATAGTTGGTTTTAAACCTTTAATTAAAGGCTAGGACATTAGAACAATCCAGGAGAGAAAAAGCAGGATATTATAGAGTGTTAGCAAAAGGAATCATACTGCAGCTGCTTCAAAAACTCTTTCCAAAATAGGGTTTTGAAGATGTTCTTATGGTGAAACAAATATGGTTTATCAATACAAAAAGGGACAAAATCACTTTTTTGTGGGAACTAAGGCTATTTGAAAGCCAGAAAAAAATGTATATTATTTCAGATTCTCTTGTACTATAAATGATATTGTGCAATGTATTTCTATATGTGTATATAGAACATATCTATAAAAATGTTTATGCCAAGTTTGTGGTTGTAGCTCCATGGTTGAACACCTGCCATGCATGAATGAGGCCCTGAGCTGATTATAGAAACATAGAGAAAAGGAAATATCTAAGGATCCATCTCTGCCTCCATTATCTCTTCCTCTAGAGTTCACCTCTACTTCTGCCAGTCCATTACCTCAATTTCTGTTATTTCTGCACATTTTTTCTCTCCGGTATTTTTGTCCAATTTCAAACATCTCAAACTCTTTGTCCAATAGCGATCATGAAGGTTCAGGTGACATTTGAAGTTAAGATCTTATGATAGATGAATGGAGAGTGGGAATCCACATAGTAAGTCCACCAATCATGACCATTTCTTTTGTAAGAACCATTGATATGTGGTTTAATTTGAAAAAAAACGATGGCAGAAAATTTTATTTTATTTTTTTTCTGTCTTTTTTTATTGTAATTAGTAAAAGGGTTACATGATATTTGCCAGATAGAAGGTGCATTAATTCACATACATTGATACCCTTTCACATGTCTTGGTACCCATTTCCCTCCCCCCCCCACACCCCCCACCCGTCTTGGTTTTCCCCCCTTCCCTATCAAATTTCAAATATCCAAATACAAATGAATTCAATATATCAGATAACAAAGTGAGATACTATACCAATATGAGATAACCAAGGGATAGCAAAGGAGATGAGAGACAACATAGTACATTAAGGACAACAATCATTCATTATATGGCTTTTGTTTCAATATCCTGGAGGTCCTTTCAATTAGCTTCACATTATATGGCCTTATGTATCAAGATTTTGCTCTATTGCAGATCTCTGCTAGTAGAGCCCAAGGTTTCTACTGATTATGAAAAATGAGGGAAACCATTGAGCCTAAGTTCCTTTGAGTCTGGCTTACTTCACTTAATATGATTTTTTCTAAGTCTTTCCATTTCCTAACAAATGGGGCGATGTCATTCTTTCTGACAGCAGCATAGAATTCCATTGTGTACAAATACCACAACTTGTTGATCCACTCATCAACTGAGGGACATCTAGGTTGGTTCCATATCTTTGCTATGGTGAATAGTGCTGCAATGGACATTGTTGTGCTAGTGGATTTAGTATGTCCTTGTTTCTGGATGGTTGGGTAAATGCCAAGTAGTGGAATTGCTGGGTCATAGGGGAGTTCTATGTTTAGCCTTTTGAGGCACTGCCACACTGCTTTCCATAGTGGTTGAACAAGTTTGCACTCCCACCAACAGTGTAGTAGTGATCCCTCCTGGCCACATCCCCTCCAGCATCTGTTGTTATTCGTTTTCCTGATCCTGGCCATTCTAACTGGAGTGAGGTGGAATCTTAGAGTTGTTTTGATTTGCATTTCTTTTATGACCAGAGATGTTGAGCATTTCTTCATGTGTCTGAAGGCCATTTTTGTTTCTTCTTCAGAGAAGACTCTCTTTAAGTCTTTGGCCCATTTTTTAATGGGATGGTTGTTACTTTGGAGGTTAGTTTTGGAGTGATTCAATTTTTTGAGTTGTTGATATATTTTAGATATGAGGCCTTTGTCCGTTGTTTGGTTGGTGAAGATCTTCTCCCACTCTGCAGGCTTCCTGATTAGTTTACTAGCTATGTCCTTTGCCATACAAAAGCTCTGCAGTTTAATGCAGTCCCACTTATCCAGCCTTTCTCTGATTTGTTGTGATTCTTGGTCCTTATTAAGAAAGTTTCGACCTGTGCCAAGGAGGCCTAGTGTATCTCCTAATCCTTCCTGTAAAGTTTTCAGTGTGTCAGCTTTTACCTCCAGGTCTTTGATCCATTTGGAGTTAATTCTAGTGCAAGGTGACAAAGAAGGATCCAGCTTTAGTTTTCTGCAGGTGCTTAACCAGTTCTGCCAGCACAATTTGTTGAAGAGGCTGTCTTCTTGATGGCAGAAAATTTTAAAATATAGTTTTTCCATGGAGGGAAATGGTTCATTTTTATTTTATCTTGTGGAAACTTTTAAATAAGCTTTTTCTCTTATTTGAATGTCTATGTGTGTCTGCATATACAAGGAAGTACTAGGCTTACCCTCTGGGTTTGGGCAGTATACCTTAGCATTTTTACTCAAAATGGGTGCTCTGCCACTTGAGCCACACTACTTGAAGTTTCCTGAACATTTCCACCAAGGCTGACTTTGAACTTCAATCCACAGGTCTCAGCCTTCTGTGGAACTTGGATTACTGACGTGCGCCACCCACACCAGGTGCAAATAAACCTTGGAACTCACAAAATAAGCCTGCCAAGCTTTATCCTTTATAGACTTTGCTTTTGAGTATTTAAATTTAAAAATGCAAATGTAAATCAGATTTATTTTAGTAAAAATTCTAAGAAAGCATTCATTTTGTACAGGTGGTAATGGATAAGCAAAGGGATTAAACAATCGGGTACTATATACTAGCAGTGAGTGTACTTTTGTACCAATAGTTTCATCTAAATTTACATAAAAGTTCTCTGACTCCAAAGAACCACATTTTAATTATTTTGGTTATCTATCCCACTTAATACCACCTCTAATTCTGTGCCTATTATGCCCTCAGCCCCTTTCCACTGATTTTGACTTGGTTGATTAGGTTGTTTGAAAGAGAAATAACACATATTCTACTGAAACAATATGGCTGTCACAGGCCTAGACTAATAGAAAAGAGACTCACCAGAGAAGATTATTACAACACCATGCTTCATCCTTTCTTACTTCATCCACAATTCATTTCAGTGTGTTTTTAGAGATTAAAAAGTGCTTTGGGTCTTTGGTATATTTGTTATAACACCACATGTTTCTGAGCTGCCTGAAATTCTTTACACTGTGATAAATATGTTGACTCATTTTGAGACTTGCGTCTAGTACAACATATATATATATATATTTTATTTTATAGTTTTAAGATAAAAGCTATTCCTCTTAAAATAAACTTATGTTCCAGAGACCATAAATTTATTTAGGAGAAAGATGTATTCTATATTTGCTTTCTTTATGGACAAGCACATTTTTTCCAAACAGCTTACAAAATAAGAATTTGAGTTGCTAAATGTGAAACTCTGGATCAAGCATGTTGTCATTACTGCAAAAATTCCTGTGGTTCTCATGGTTAGGCCTTAGCATCCACATTTACGGAAACTCTGAAATCTCTCTAATTTTGGAAAATATGGGTGGGATGTTTTAGTCTAGTTATGCTAAACAAGATTCTTGTCTTTATCAAAGCTGAATCTCAAAATCTGTCTTTGTCATTTTTAAAGAAGTGTCCCATTCAAGAACTTAGGTCTGGCAGTGTAAGTGTGTCAGGTTACATTGGTATGGTAAGAGGTGAAAGAAAGGTGAGCTTATGAACTGAAATTAGAAGCCAATACAAGAAGTAGATCTTCCTTTGCAGGGCAGGGAATATGTATTTCTCAAAGATTCCAAATATTTTGCCTTGTATACCCCATGAGTAATCTAGAACCTACTAGCTTTAGTCACTTTGTAGCAAATGCAAAGATTATATTATACCCTTTAATAAGACACATTGAGATTTCAAGTTAGTTGAGTTGGAGTATGTGGTGGATTGTAAAAATAACCCCTGATTGCTCCAGTTCTTGCATGAAGTTTCTTTTGAAATTGACTTCATTCCCCTTCCCATCAAAGGAAAAAGTTTAAATATTTATCCTTTGAGCTGGTCACATGAGTCGTTTTAAGCCAGCACAACAGGAATAATGTGTTCATGCAGAGACTAGAAAAATGCTTGCACACTGTACCTTTCCCTCCTGTTGTCCTTGGAATAGGTAACCATGTTCATAAACTGAAATAGGCTACTAAAAACTAAGAAGATGGAAGAAGACTGAGTCACACTGACCGGCAGTCTATCTCCTCATGCCTCGCCTTAGTTTCATAATACTCAGATATCTTGGAGAGCAATAGAAAAATGGTGCCTTAAAAATAAAAGCTTGTTTCTCAAGTCTGGCTCTCACTATTGTTTAATTTTCTTTGTCTTACATGTATTTAAGAAGAATGCTAGAGGGTGACAACAATTACAAATTTTCAGGAGAATAAAAAGCACATTCACATAACCAATTAAGTCGTTTATAAGGATAGGCTTAGAACTTTAGTTGGTGTGTAAGAAGTGGCTGAGAAATAGTTGACTTTGCAAATAATATAAAACAGTTTTATTGTGATTATTTTTACTGTTTTAAAATTCATCCAATAATATATACAAATATATGATCTTACAAAGCTTCTTTCAACAAAACACTCTTGTGAATTTATTTGTATTAATATTATATACAACATTTTATAAAATTGAAAGCTGTTGACTAGTGTATCTAAGTGTTTAACAATTTTGTAAATACAAGATACCATATAATATGATAGACTGTAGCTGTACAAATCTATGTTTCAAAGCACTACAATGGTGCTTTGGTTACTTCATATCCCTCTTATAATGCTATATTAAGATAAAAATATATAACCCAGGGAAAAACAGCTTATGCCTGTATTTATAGCTACAGGTTGAGACCTGGAGGATTTTAGGTGGAAGAGTCCACAAGACTCCATCTCCAATTAATCAGACAGATGCTAGGCTAGATGCATGGCTCAAGCAGACCACAGAGCATGGGGTCCTGAATTCAAGCCCAGGAACAGCACATGCACACATATGCACACATCCCCCCCCACCCCATCCCCGGAAATATCACATACAAACAATAAAAACAACAGCAAAAGTCCCATTAAAAACACAAGAAACAGGGACCGGGAGTTTGGCCTAGTGGTAGAGAGTTTGCCTAGCATGCCCAAAGACCAGGGTTCGATTCCTTGGTACCATATACATAGCTGTGCTCAAGCGGTGGAGCTCTAGCCTTGAGAAAGCCCAAGGACAGTGCTCAGGTCCTGAGCTCAAGCCCAGCACTGGCAAAACACACACACACACACACACACACACACACACACACACACACACACACACACACAAAACAGATGTGAATCGGGCTGGGAGTTTGGCCTAGCAGTAAGAGTGCTTGCCTAGCATGCACGAAGACCCAGGTTCGATTTTTCAGTGCCACATACATAGAAAAATCTGAGAATGGTGCAGTGGCTCAAGTGGTACAGCTCTAGCCTTGAGGAAAGCCCAAGGACAATGCTCAGGCCCAGGGCTGGCAAAGAGAGTGGGAGAGGGAGAGGGAGAAGAAGAGGGAGAAGGAGAGGGAGAAAGAGAGGGAGAGGGAGAGGGAGAGGAAGAGGGAGAGGGAGGGAGAGAGAGAGAGAGAGAGGAGAGAGGTGAAACAATGTATTTCTCATAGTTTGCAAACAAGGATGCAATGTGTATTTCAAACTGTGAAAGTATTGATCATGTACAAATTATGGATAAAGAAACATTCTAAAAATCCTAAAGTTTTCTACATTGTCTGTAATGTTCTTCATTTAATTTTCATATAAAATAAAGAATAAATACTTTAAATGAGGAATGAATGATGTAATTATATTTAATCTTTTTGGCTTTTAATTCTTGTTTATTTAGTTTTTGCTGTGATAGTTCCAGAGCTTGAACTGCGGTTCTAGTTTCTATCCCTGAGATTTTTTTGCACAAGACTACAGCTCTGCCATAGGATCCACAGCTTCATTTCTGGGTTTGGGGGCACTAATTGACTTTCTTGCTCCAGCTGGCTTCAAACTACAATCCCCAGATCACAGCCTTCTGAGTAACTAGGACAATAGCCATGACATACCAATGCCCAGCTTGTTAAATGCAGATTCTACCACCTTATAATAACAACAAATAAATGCTAGATGTCAGTGGCTCACCCTGTAATCTGAGCTACTTAGTGGGCTGAGACCTGAGGATTGCAGTTCAGTTAGCCTGGACAGAAAAGTACCTGTGAAACTTATCTCCAATTAACCACTCAAAAACTGGAAGCAGTGCTGTGGCTCAAGTGGTAGAGTACCAGCCTTGAGCATAAAGGCTTAGGGGCAGCACCCAGCACTTGAATTCAAGAACCACAAATGACAAAAAAAAATAAATGAAAATAAAATTTAAAAGTTTCACACTTGAATGCAAACCTTCACAAAGGGCCTAAGATATATTGTGGGCATTTGAGATATTTTATGACATATCCTGAATCATCACAAAATTTCTTGCTTTCTAGACATCAAGGAAATTATTTCTCATTCCTGACTTTTAGTAATTAAAATAAGCCTGTCATAATCACTATCTTGATTTATATGTTACTAAAATGATGCCTACTGATCATGGGTTACTTCTTGTTTTATGGAAGTGAGGCAGGAGACTTGCAGTTATATAATAGTGAAAGGAGAGACAGAAAATAGATACTGTATAGTTTAAATACTTTAACAGAGTGCATCAAACTTTGAACAGACTTTAACAGATTGTTTTGTAATTGGCTGAAAACCAGTTTTTTCAGCTTGACAGAATCAGACTGATAGAATTAAATATGCAAGAAATAGTTCTACGCTACTAATTTCAATGAATTCATTAAACCATGTTGGAATTACATTATCCTGTAAAATGTCATATACTTAATAAAACGTTTGGTCCTTTTGGTAATATAAAAATATATACCAAATTTGTATCAGGTGATACATTTAAATATTAATTTAAGTAGACATAAGTGTTAAGATTAAGAATTTAAATTAGATACTAATGTTAAAACTCCTTTCTGTATTTTTCTTAGCTTGTCCATTCAGGAGGTAGACAAGAAATATATAAAGTCATATAAAAAATTCTTGTTAACTATTTACATGTATTAGGACATCTCCTTACTAATGGGATATAAAAGTTCATTTATTCTATGGTACTTTTTTCCCAAACTTTTCCTACTCTAAGCACCAGGCAATTTATGAATGATTATTAAAGTACAATGTATGTGAGCATTATTGTATAAACATGATTTTGGTAATAAAAAGGGATGAGAGTATGGCCTAGTGGTAGAGTACTTGCCTAGCATACACTAAGTCCTACTTTTCATTCATTCCTTGGTACCACATACACAGAAAAAGCCAGAAGTGGTGCTGTGGGTCAAGGGTAAAGTGTTAGCTTTAAGAAAGCTCAAGGACAGTGCACAGGTCCTGAGTTCAAGCCCCAAGACTGGCCAAAAAAAAAAAAAAGAAAGAAAGAAAAGAAAGCCTAAGAAAGAGTCATAACAGAAAACATTAAGGAAATGATACATTAAAGACAATGCATAACCCAAGTTATGCAAGTAACAATTCAGTGTAAGTAGTGGTAACATGGTAACAATTTGAATTGTTATTTATAGATAAATGAATTAGTTTTTAGTTGTGACAACAACTCCATGGTGATATATGATGGAGTAATTAATGATAAAATTATAACATAAATTGTAATGACTGAGAATCTTAACCTTGTTCATGAGGCAGGAAGTGACAACCCCTGTGGATTGAGACTGTAGTGTCATGTAGATCATGTATGAAATGCTCCCCATTGTGTCCAGCTATCAATCCGCCTGTGTGTAATGACACCCTTCATATTATGTACAGAAAAAAACCCCACTTCTCAGAGTAAAGACTGTATTTTACAGATTTTTCTTGTAATAAGTATTTCCTAAAATCAGAGGAGTAGAAATTTCTTATAATCAAAATAGCCCCAAATTAGAGACTGAGTGGAATTCTCCTGTAATGAGACTGCATGAAACAAGAGATAGTATGGATATGGCAAATGTGATTTCCAGATTATCGCTAGAACAGAACCATCTCCTTTGCCCCTGTCCACTTCCTGTTGATGGAGCACACACAAACTGACTGAAGTCTAAGGAACTACAGTGGGTTCCAGTGTCAAAAGTACGTGTTTTAAAATGGCAAGAGAAACAAGGGAAAAAAAAAAAAGAAGCGTTGGCTCTCAGATTATAAAGAACATTCCAATCAAGTGCAAATGGCTAACTCCTATAATCCTAATGTTTAGGAAGTGTAGACCTGTAGGGTATTAGTTCAAAGCCAGCCAGTTAGAAAAGTCCAAGAGACTCTATCTCCAAATAACTAACAAAAAAGCCAGGGTGGAGGCATAGATCAAGTGGTAAAGTGCAAATCGTGATAAAGAAAGTCACATAAGAGTCAATCCTGATTTCTTTCTTCATTTATAAGAGGAAAAAATAGCCAGGTTATTAAGATTTCCCCTACCACACAGATGAACCAAATTTTATCTCTTTGGAAACAAGGTTTATTTCCTTTCAATACGAGAGATCTGCAAAGTTTAATGTTTATAAATCTTAAACCTTACTGGAAAACAAAGCCTTTGTCACTTCTAAGCCAAATTTTAAACTACTTCAGTTTCAAATTTATAAAAATATTTTTTCAGATCCAACATTTGGTTTTATCAAAATACATTGCGGATATATGTTTTATTCTAATTCTGTGCTTCATTCTAATCTGTTTAAACAACTATACACACATTCTTTGTTTTCCATGTCTCACTTCTAAACAATTTACAGGATATTTGACCAAGTGAGTATTGGAAGCTTTTGAGCTCCTAATGATATTTCTTTGCCCAACTCCCTCCTCTATTTCATATAACATGAATACTGATTTCTCTGATACAAAAGACAATTTTAAAAGTCATAAATAACTGGGCGGGAGTTTAGCCTAGTGGTAGAGTGCTTGCCTAGTATGCACGAAGACCCGGGTTCAATTCCTCGGTACCACATACATAGAAAAAACCCGGAAGTGGTGCTGTGGCTCAAGTGGTAGAGCTCTAGCCTTGAGAAAGTCCAAAGACAGTGCTCAGGCCCTGAGCTCAAGCCCAGGACTGGCAAAAAAGTCCTAAATACAACAAATTAGAACTGAACTGACACTATTTAGTTTCTATTATCTGCTCCAGATACAGTTCTGTATCAATAATTCCCAGGAGTCTCTCCTTTTATACATTTTGAGAAATTAGGACATCATGTTTGGCAAAAATACTAGTAAAGTATGAGAGGTTTATTTTTTTCTATCAATTTATTTGGTACTTAACATTTTGTAGTACCAATACGTTTATGCTTTAAACTTGGCTAGAACGAACAAAGTATGGGACTTTTTCAAAAATCACTCTTGGGCTTCTTTTTGGAAATGTCTCAGGATAATAGGCTAAGGGCACCAAAGGGAAAGGAACCTGGCAAGAGAAAGGTTTTTACTTCTACAGAAGGGAATGCTATTGACAGGAAGCTAATTAAGCAAATGTTCTGTGCAGACAGTTTTAAAAGCCCTAACTTGTCATTGCTCTTGTTTTGACTGCTCAGAATTTATGTTTGAAATCTTGCAGAATTTGCTAGTTTGAAAGAGGTTAAAAATTTATCCAAGCAATCAACCAAAGCCAGGATACCTTACTAAAGTAGGGACTTGTAAGGAAAACAATTCTTAGTAGGCATTTTGCTACTTGAGCCATTCCTCTAACCCTTAGAAAAACAATTCTTATAACACGATGTAACTTAATTAAAATAGATTCTTGTAACACAGCAAGTGCTCTTAAAATGACAATTCTTTTACATCAAGCAACCTCTTTGACTTCAATTCACCCCTATCATTTTACATTCTTTTATTCATATCTAGTCAGCATTGACTTTCCCATTCAGCATTACATTATTTTGATAAGAAATAGGGGTTTTCTGAGGGTAGATTGGGTAGATTCAGTCTGTGAATGGGACTTTTATGCATAGAATGATACAGCAACCAACTACAGTTGTTACTGTGAAAACAATGACTAAAGTTTTAATAGGGACACCATGCTTACGTTTAATGTGTAGACTTTCATTCTGTTTCATCAGGTTCTGAGTTAACTCATAATATCTAGGGTTACTTTTCTCATGCTTTCCTCCTAGTGGTATCTAGTCATCAAACATCAGTTACAATAAATGTATATTTCCATGTATGATGAAACTGATTCAAAGTTTGTGGCTTGCCTATGCACTGTAAACTCCTTTGAGGACCCTCAACCTCATTTATGTAAATATAAGTTTCAATTGAACTATTAGTGATGAAGTCTCTCCTTACCTGGTGGAGAAGGTTCATTTGAGCTAGATCAGACAGATGAAATGTCAGGCTGAAAGAAATGGCCAATTGAACGAAAGCACAGCTTTTACAATTGGCCAGTAAAATTTCCAAAAGTGATCCTTCCAAAAACTAGTAAGTATGTGCCCTAGCTATGGTTAAGCTGACTGTTTACCTCTTCAAAAGATAAGTCTTCATAGGAATCTAGACAATTGTCCCAGAGGCAAGAAAAAGATTTGGCCTCTGGAGGGAGGACAGTTTTCTTGGGGGTGTCGTTTTAGCCTATGAACCGCTGGGAACAACAATGATAGGACCTTTCATGATGAGATTCCACAGACTTTGTAATCCTGATAGAGAGATATCATGCACTACAAGCCAATTAGGTCAGAGATATATCTCAGACTGAATGGGAACCCTGGAGCCTTTAGCTTCTGCCACACCATTTAAGAGTCACTATTACTTAATATGCCAAGAGAATAATTCATTCCACTTAAACTGGGTAATTTGAGGGAAGCTTAGGATTCATAGGAGGATCTGAGGGTTGAGAGGATTTATGATTTGAAATTTGACTGCAAAGATCCAGATCTCAAGATTGAGGTCCCCAATTCCAAATATATTTGGATTAATTCCAGGGTCCATCCAAGTCTTAGAGCCAAAGAAGAATAGGGAAGAGTTTGTTCAGTTGACAGTTTTCTCTGACTAGTTAAATTCCCACAGGCAGCACTCTGTAAGCATCAAACTATCCCATAGGCATGATGAAAGAGAACACTGACTCAGATGTAATGATTCCAAACTCATTCTGCCATTTGACAGCTATCTAGATTATAAGCAAGACTTGATATGGATCCTCTCAGGTTTTGACCAAACATTATCTTTCCCTCAAATAATTTTTCTTCTAGGTTTTTGATGGTGAACTGGGAACCCAAGAAGAAAGAGCTTGCAAATAGTCTCACAACTACAGAGAAAAGAAAGTATAGGAAAGACCCAGAACCTAGTCTAAGCAACAGTAAGTTTCTTGTTTTTGTTATTGAAAGATTAGAAAAATATTAAGTAGTGTATAAAGGGGATTCAATTTTGTAAATCAGATAATGGGTATAGACATCATGATTAATATCACCCCTCTGTCATTCTCCCCAGCCTTCCCCATCCCATCTCTACCCTCAAGTTCCATAGCTCAGTTCTCACATATTGTATACTGTGTATAATGACTGCACGCATTCATCCTTCCCGCTGCATTTTTGTGCCCTCTCATTGCTCTCTCCCTCACCCCAGAGCATGCCCGTTACCTCCATGGTGTTCATTCCGTTCACCAATGGACTTTGTGGACAGTTCTTTTTTCTTTCGCTGTTGATCAAACCTCACTCATTCCAAACAAGAACCTGATTAAATACAGAGTTCATAGGTTTCATCTGACCAGTTATTCCGAAGTTGGCCTGAATCAACCACAGTCAGATCGTTCCAATCTATTCAATCACCTGGGAGGGGGGAGGAGGATGGGATGGAGGAGGGAACAGTCTATGAAAAGCTCATCCCGTGTCTCCAGGGATTTTTCATGGGTCCTATCTATCCAGGGAGGTATTATATCAGGTCCAGGAATTCAAGGTCAATTTAACAATTCCAGTGTTCATCTATGGCATTATATCATCCTTTTCTATTGTAATCCCGTTTTCTTCATCCTCCCCCACCTTCAGCTGTGGGGAACTTGGGAACTACTTCTTTTCTTTCATTTCTTCCCATATGATTCTGCTTGATTTTCCTCTTTTTATAAGTCTGCATTTTGAGATAAATTTTCCACACACCTGAATTTAGATAACATTCAAAACGAAATACTCTCTGTATCCAGGAATAGACGCAGTCTTCATCCATTTTGTATGTAATGATGATTAAACACATTTGCCAAAACCCATAAAGAACCAACTTTCAAGATCTTGTTGCCATTTGAATTTAAAATTGTCCCTTTTCTTCAACTTGAACCAGAGTTAATTCCTGAATGTCTGTACTTAGTTAGACATGTTGGAGACAAGGTAGCAATGTTTCTTAAGTGTTAATTTTTATGTTTTTGTAACAGACCATTAAGAAAATATTTACTCTCCTACACACCCAAACATGCACAGTAAAGTTTGGTTTACACATATAAATTTGTGCAACAGTTGGGTTCAAAAGTGAACACTGCCTGAATTAGAGTTATCTCAGAACTTTTCCTGAATTTTCTTCCCCAATGAGCCATCAAGAATGTATAACAGAGCCTTCTTAATCCTTATCCTTTGTTTCCATATACCTAGATTCTTCTCATTTCGGCAGGACTAACTCTTCCTATGCACTTGAGCCTGCTCATTGGAGATTTCTTGTGCACTCCTTGCATACTTAAATTTCCGCTGCTGGACATTTCTCCCCCATTTGGTTTGCTTCCACCATCTCCAAAATTTCCTTCTTTCCGAACATGAAAACAAAACGGTGGATTGGGACTATGCTTTCCCTCCATTTCTAGTGTGTGTCAGTCAGGTATAATTGCCCCGCCGCACAAAATATTAAAAAAGTAAGTCCCCTCAACTACCAAGGAAGTTCTTACAGTCTGAGTATGCTTGCCTTGGCCCATGCATGAGGTTATTTAGTATCGTGAAGTCTGCATAGGTCCTGTGTGGCCGCTGAACTTGTAATTGGAGGTCCATTGTCAGGTTCCTTATTCCAAAGCCCTAACAGAACAGTAAGCTGTAAAAGTCTCAAATGATTCCTCAAATTGTTGAAACTATCTCGGGATAGACTGACAGGAAGCCAAGTAAGCGACCTGTTTGGTGGGATATTTGCCTATGTTTTATGGCAATCAACAAAAACCAGAAAACTTGGTCAAAGCAGGAACTTGTCTGAAAAACAATGTTCAGCTGGGGTTCCACCACTTCAGTCATGTCTTCAGCCCCTAAAAAAAATTCTTGTAACAGGATGTGGTTTCATTAACATAACTTCTTGTAAGATGAGGGCTACCCTTACAAATTGTGGTGCTATGCCAAGCAACCCCTTACACAGAAAAAGATTTTAACTCAAACTGACCATCACAACTCCTTAAAAATAAAACTCTAATGTAAATGTAAATATATCAAACAACTACAGGCTTCTAAATCATGTGAATATTAAAATGAAGATATATTTTGTAATCACTTAACTCATATAATTAATTCACAATTGTATGGTAGCAAAATAAGCATATACCTCATATTATATAACATGCTATGTATTTAGATCTTTACATCATTAATTTTTTGCGTTATAAGCATTACATGATTTTAATGCTGAAAGTTTTCAGTGTTTATTTTATTTTAGCCTATGTTTATATTTATTAAATAGCCCAGGAAATTTTTTACAGTTGAGAAAAAATTTCTTCGAAATCACAGTTTTTAAAGAAAATAAAAATTGTATTTAAACACTACACTATTTTGTAAACATCTCTTTAAATTATTATTTTTGATTTTTAACTAATGGGTCAAATAAAAAGCAATTGAAACAACAAATTTCAGGGAAAATTATAGCAGACATTAAGCATCTGTTAGGAAATAAGGCTACTCTTGGCTGGAAATTTATGGTTATTAGGGAAAATATGGGGAAAAGTTCAACTTTTAGTCAGGAAAATGGAGAAGCACTATTTAACAATAAAGTGACTAACCTTAAAGACATATCCCAATATTTAAAAAATATCTAAATAATTCTTTTCAGGGATCTTTTGGAGTGTGACATTTCTTTACATGGCTAAAACTTTGTAAGGCACACATAATGTCCAGGCTGGCCTCAAATTTCTGGGCTCTAGCAACCCTCCTAGTGCATATTTTTGTGTAGCTGGGACTACTAGAATATACTACTATGTCCTGCAACTTTTTTTGTAACAATGGTTTATGTGTGTCTATATGGTAAAGTCACTTGGAATTTTTGAAGAAAATAGCAAGCTGAGAAGAAATATATTTGTATTTCATTACAATCAAATATATTGTCCATTCACTGGCTGCCTATTTTTAAACAGGACTTGTGTTTCTGGCTTACCTCTGGCTTTAAATCTACCCTACAGGATGTCTTAAACAGGTAGTAGAAGATCAAGTTCTTTTCCAATAATATAATGTTATTTATTGAGAATGTAATACAAACTAACAGAGAATATAATATTTCATGTAATGCATACTGAATATACAATAATTTATTTATTTACAATGGTTAAATTCATAAAGATACAACATTGACTATGAAGATAATGCTCCACAATATCAAAAATTACTAAATTTAAAGAATAATTTTCTTTATTACCCTAAATCTTCATATTAAGGCCAGTCACTTTTTTTTCCTAAGTAATGTTTCAATCCAATCTACCAATTAGACTCAGAGAACATTTCAAAGTACCTGACACTGCGCAGGCTCCAACACTTACATCTGTATCTGTGGATCTTGAGCTTTAGTTTTAACATAAGCCAGTTATCAGAATTTGCAGCCAGGTTGGCAACCAGGTGCCTGAACTGCAAGTTCAAGTCTCAGCCTTCCCTATCTGCCTTCATACAAGGTGATGATTCTCAGTGGGAACAATTGTGCCTCTCTGGGATCATTTATTAAAGCTGGAGAGACTTCTAGTTGTTCAATCAGAAGGTATTTTTGGAAGTAAGAGGGTAGACCCAGGATGTTGTTAAATAGCCTTATAACATAGATCTCACTACAATAAAAAAAACTTTTGAAAATTTTTAAAATCAAATGCCTATAGTACTAAGGTTGAAAAATTTGGGGGAGGGAAGACAGATTATATACATGTATATATATGTATGTATATATTTGTAATCATTTATGTGACTGTGGGGGTCTTTCACTTAGTATGTCACACTTTTGCTTCTCATTTATGCTCAGCTGATGATCAACAACTTGAACCATATATCAACTCTAATATTTTGCTGATTAATTGGAACTGGAATCTTTCAAACTCCACCCAGGCTGGCTTTGAACTCTGATCCTCCAAGCTCAGTCTCCTTAGTAGCTAAGATAACACGCATCAGCCATTGGTGCCTATTTCAGTATTCATCTTTTAGTTGTTATTGTAAAGGTGATATAAAGAGGGGTTACACATTTTAAGTCAGATAAAGAGTGTATTTCTTTTTGAACAATGTCACCCCTTAATTCACTCTCTCCCAGTTTTCCCCTCCCACAAATTGTATAGTTTGTATTCAAATTGTATAGTGTCTAGTGAGTATCACTACTGCAATTTTTTCACCATTTTCTCCACCATTTCTATGCCTCCCCCTCCATTACCCTCTCAAAGACAGAAAAAGAAGATGAAAGGGAAATTAAACAGATACAGCAGTAAAAGAAAAAAAGCTTCTTGTTTCCGCACTTCATTTATATAAATATTATTTTACATGTCAGATGTACATAGCTATTTTATCTCTGTAATCATCTCATAAGAATATCCCTCGCCTTCTATCTGGCAAATATCATGTAACCCTTCTATTAATTACAATAAAAATACATGAAAAAAAGAATATCCTCTCTAATCTTTTTTAAACTATGTACCCTCCTCTTCCGATTCTAAAGAGTGGAAGGAACAGTAGGAATAAAAAATCTCCTTTAGTTTTGTCTTTCAAAGACTATTTGTCATCTCTATTATCAATTTTAGAGTAGATAAGGATTAAAGGCTTAAGCAGGAAGTGGCACTGTGGCTCAAATGGTAGAGAGCTAGCCTTGAGCTGAAAAGCTCAGGGACAGAGCCCAGCCTCAAAGCTCAAGCCCCACGACTGACCAAAAATTGCTCAAACAATTAGTTAACTAATAAATCACATATATCTAACCAGTTAGATGTTGCCAAAACCATTGAATTATTATGTTGTTATAACAGTATAAAGGAAAAATGTAAAATCCATGAGGATGGCTGAATTCATGCTGTAAAATGATTGTCTTGTTATCTTTACTGTAACTTTGAGTGACTGATCAAGGGAAGAATGAACTTTCCTGGAATCACTTATTTCAATACTGCAACCAAAATTCATATAATTATTATAATATGTTAATTTTCAACTGAGCCTCATGAGCTTGTAAAAATAATTATAAGCCATCACTGTGAAACAGCTACGGTGTGATGTTATAGAAAGTAGTAAAGGTTAAATCATTGAAATTTGGGAGAAAGGGAAAGGCTAGAGAAATTTCAAAGCTATTTTTCTCATGAGAAAGTCTTGTAGTCTGGAATTTCTCTAAGGAAGGCAGTATAAGAAAGAGCATTAATATAACAACAGAACATTGATAAGGAATAATTTTTATATAAAAAAAGACATCAGATTCAAGTCTAGGGGCAAAATATAGTAAAAGATTTTATAGTTATCTGATATTCTACTTAATTGAAAGAATGTAAACCAAATGACAGTATATCCTGCATAGCAGAGTTTTCTTTTTATGAAATATGAATGACCTAAATTATTTGAGCATTAATTTCATTTCTACTGAATTATGATTTCATTCCTTATTTAAAGCAATGCAACTCTAGTCTCCTTTGATAAGACAACTTTATATTTGATACTCAAATTATTAATTAGAAACTCTAAGTGACTCAGGGAATCTAGAGAGCCAAGTGTTGTATAAAAGGAAAAACCAACACTGTGCCTGCTGAGTACTGAGAGTCTGGAGGACACGGACCCCATCATACAATGGGCACCATTTCTAAATGATAGTTACCGGATTCTTATGACTGCCTTGAACTCTGCTGGAGACTTGCCTTGAACTCCAGCCTTAGATAGTCCCTGCCAGCTCTCTGATCCTTATACCACAGCTCCCGGGTCTCCAAGCTGCCAGATGAATAGAGCTATGTGATGCCATAACCGATAATAAATCTAAGTTTCCAGCATAAGTGAGGGAGTACACATATTAGAGAAAATACATGGTAGAGTTGTTAGTGGGTCTTGTCGAAAACCTAAGTATTCTGCACAAGAAAGAACAAGTCAGCTTTCATTGTTTTGATCGTGAAAAAAAAACAACAATGATGCAAGCTGCCTTTGAAATCAGGAAGCCTTGGCTCACATCATTCCATAAATTGGCACATTTCTTGAAAATGAGATTCAAAGCAAATCACAGAGGAATGAGGAAAGCAGATCTTGCTTTCCTGCAAGAAGATCCAATAGGCTGTCCTTTTGCAGTCTATGTTTGTGCTGGCTGTTCTAAGCATGTAGATGTGCAGAGATATGAAAATGTTATACATTTATTCATTTATTTTTTATCATGCACCTGGGCACCTCTTAGTTTTTTCCCCACTGAAGGTTGGCTCTCTATCAATTGAGCAATAGCTTTTTTTTTTTTATTTATTGAGCAATAGCTTTTCTTGAGGATTTTGGGTGGTTATTTGGAACCAAGTGCCTAATGGAATTTCCTGCCTGAACTGGTTTTAAACAGCGATCTTCAGATCTCAGACCCTTGGGTAGCTAATATTACAGATAAGAGCCACAGACATCTTGGCCAAATTTTATTTGTTTTTAAGTACCAAAGTTCTCTGTGATAACACAGACTGGTGAGTCTGCCAGCAAGTGTCCTTATGCTCTGGTTTACATTAGTCCCCTACAAATGTCCACTTTCACTTTATGAACTATTTCCAGATACACTCAAAGCAAATTAAGTGAAATTGCATTTTATGGTTCAAGGTTGGTTTATTAATGACATACTGGCTAGAAAGCTGATGCTGCCAAACCAAAAGAATTGAAGTTATTGGTACAGAGCTTCTCTTATACATTTTTATCTTATTCAGTGTTATCTATCTTGGACTGACAATAAAATGATCCATTAAGATCATGTTGTCAAAATACATGTGAGAGCCTATTTGGGGGGAGTGGTTCATGCCTATAATCCTAGCTCTAGAGGCATAGACTTGGAGGGTAATTGTTTGAAGTGAGCCTAGAAACAAAAGTCCATATATGCATGTGTGTATGTAAACATGCAAAATATTTACATATATTTACACATATGTAAAGCGTACCTTACACGCATATATTATATATTATATTTTATATGTGTAAATGTATTTTACATATATGTAAAATACATAAATGTCCATATTTACTCATAGTTTTACATATTTATCTAATAAATAGCTCCTTACTTATACTTTCTTCTATTTTTGTATCATACGTATTTTAAAAAGTATAATGTATGTACACATTAAGGAACTTTAGAGACTGAAAATACAAAACAGTATGTTCAGGTTACCAATAGTCTATATTTATTCTCTTTCAATTGTTGTCAATATCAAATTTTATAGCCGTGAGTTCTTTAAACTTTCACTTATGTGCTTACAACCATCAGATAATCTCTATTACACTTAGTTTTAAAATTTATTTTAAAAGGAAGATTCACTTTTCTCTATTTGCTGTCTTCTAAAGCATGCATTTCCAAAATATATTCTCCTCTATTGCTTTAATTGTGTCATAGGTGTTGAATTGGATTAGTTTTGCATTCACTGATATCTGAATATTCATATATTCCACTTGGTATTTATTTATTGTACAGGAATAAAACATCCTAGAATTTATCTTTTGTTGTAAACTTTGGATATTTTTACTGAAAATATACACAAGCTCACTGATCTCCTTTATGTTGTTTCCATAAAGCTGGGCTTAATCATTTTTTTGTTATTTTGTTTTTTCCATATGTTTTTATTGTGATTAATAGAAGGGTTACATTATATTCACCAGATAGAAGGTGCATAACTTCACAAACATTGATACCTTTTCTCATGACATGGTCCCCATTTCCCTCCCACCCTCCCCGGGGCTTAATAATTTTGAAGTGATACTAAAAGGTTAATATTTTCTCATATCTTGGTATTTCTAAATTTATTACATTTTGTTACTTTTAGTTTGTGTTTCAGTTCATGATTTGTCAAGCAGCAAAATGGCACCATACCATACCCCTTTGGCACATGTGGGCACCAAATGTTGGGCTTATTTTTGCAAATCCATGTGACTTAAAACTTCTGAATTCACTTTTATTGCTGAACTATTTCCATAGGACTGCTTTCCAAGAAACAATTTGAATGGTGATCTTCTTGAAACTTTTCTGTCGTCACCTTTAAATGATAATTGAGTCGACTAATTTTTTTAAAAATCTGAAAACTACACAACTGCACTAAATTCTTTCCCTTCTTTAATTGGCAATTATTCTGTCTGCTAGCTTTACATTCTATCTTTTCTTTATTTTGCAGATGAGACAATTCTCTTTTATATCACCATCCATATTTGTAGGTAATTTAAAAAAATATTTCCAGTTCTCATTTCTTTCCAATGCCTTCTGAGGAATTTTCACACAGTATTTAAATTTATTAATATTTGGCTTCATATTTGTTGTGTTCTAATCCAGCTACACAGTTTGTATAAGAGTAGCAGTATTTTTAATAGGCCTTGATTTGCAATTGACTATTTTGTTGCTAGTACTAGATTTTGACCTCAGTTCTGGCGCTTATTTGGCTAGAGCTTTACTATTTGAATCATGGCTATGCTGTTGTTTGGCTAGAGGCTGATTTGGTTTCTCTTTGTTGGTCTATTACTTGTTAAACTTATTTACAATCTTTTTATCTCTTTGACATTACTTATGCTAATTCTAATTTTTGTTCTGCTCCCTCTGATAAGGACTACACAGTTTTGACTCTCTATGCCAATGTGAAACTCAGGATGTTCTTATCATGCATTTTTCCCTTCAGTATCCCTTCACTTACCTTCACTGTTAATTTATAACATTGTGGATGAAGTGATAGCTCACAGTACTAGACTGTGTGATTTAGTATAGTCATGGCTGAATTATCATCAATTATTCAATATTATTGTGAATAGTTCCCAATAAAAACAGTATTAAGGTAATTAAAATGAGAAACTTCTTAAATATGTATTTATAGATAATATCACTTTTAATTTATTGTGATTTGCCAAACAGTCCTTTTCAGACTTAAAATTTAAGGGTTATTTTAAAATTTAAGATATTCAAATATAAATTAGTTATTTGCACATAAAAATAAATTTTTCTTTGCGTCTGGATTACTTCACTTAAAGGAACATAGACTCCATGGTTTCCCTCATTTGTAATAATTAGTACACATCTAGGCCTCTTCTAGCAGAGGATTACAATAGCTCAAAACCTATGTACATATAGTCATATAGGATGACACTATACAAAATGAACTCTAGGATATGGAAACAAATGGTTTATCTTTGTGAATTTTGTTCTCAATGTACTATGGGCAGTTATTTCTTTTCTTTAATGTGGTTACTGTATCTGACTTTGTTACCTGATGTATTGCATATACATTTATTTGTTTTAGTTGACATAGGAAAGGGAAAGGGGAAAACAAGATGATTGGGAGGGTATTGCGGGAGGGATGGGGACAAAAACATGAGAAGATGTATCAATGTTTGAAGTAATGTGTATACTACTGATGAATGTGACTGTAACCCCTCTATACATTACCCTGACAATAAAATAAAAAATAATATTGCAAACAATTTTTTTCTTATTGATTAATTTAAATTTAATTACATAATACCAGGAATAAAATTATCTATCCACTATTCTTGGTACTTATTTACTTGTATTATAATTAGAATACATATACATGTGCATGTTTTATATATATATATATATATATATATATATATATATATATTAGTTTGACTATATCATGGGAATGAGAAGGCATTACTTTAAATCAGGTCTACTCATTTTAATATGTATATAAATTTACATGTAGTCTAAATATAATTTTATAAATGATACATGCAAATCATTGCCTGCAATTTGCTGTTATTTGCATGTCATATTACTTGTAGTGAAGTATAATCTCTCAATAGACGGAAACATTTCTGATGAGCCTGTAATACATCAAATAATACTACATGGAAAGTTCTCAATAATTACTTTGATCTTAAAATATACAAGTTCTTCAGTCCTTCTTGTTTTTATTTATTTGATCATCAACACATATTTTGAGAAAAAATATGAATAAGATCTATTTACTTATCATTATTTTTATGTTTTTACCAAATACAGATACTGACTAGCATTTAATTTCACTCCATCCCAGTGTAGAATAGACATTTTTCTAAAAATCCATCAAGATATCTTTCCAATCATCTGCATTATTGTGCATTACAGTAATTGTATTTCAAAATTGAAACCCCAAATTATGCTTTTTATGCTATTTTCTAGGACTATATTTTGATGAATTTTTGGAATTTTTTTTTTCGTTTTTGATTGGCAGTACCAGGGCTTGAACTCATACCCAATCAGCTTGCATTCTCTTAGTGGGTCCTCTGCAATTTACACGCTGCCTTTCTTGTTTATTTCAGAAAAGAAATCTTGTGAAATTTCTAGCGGTTCTGCCTTTGAATAACAATTCTCTGGATCTCAGTGTCCTAAACTAGTGTTACAAGAGCTAGCTACTTACATAGAATTGCTTTTTACTAATGACAATAACTTGAAAACAATTTGCTGTCAAGAAGGGAAGACAAGATAAGTGTGGTGGATCACGCCTGTAATCCTAGCTACTCATGAGGCTGAGATCTGAGGATTATGGTTCAAAGACAGCCCAGACACAAAAGGACCTGAGACTCTTCTTTTTTTAAAATATATTTTTATTGTAATTATATTCACCGGGTAGAAGATGCATTACTTAACAGACATTGCTACCACTTCTCATAATTTTGTTCCCATTTCCCTTTCCCCAGCCCCTCCCCTCATCATTTTCCCCCCTACCCTATCCTATCTCAAATAAACAAATAAACATAATAACAGGGTAAGATGTTGTAACAATATGAGAAAAACAAGGGAAAACAAAAAAGATGAGAAATAACATAATACATGAAGAACAGCAATCACACATAATATGGCTCTTATCTCCAATTAACCTCTAGAAAATGGGAAGTGGGGCTTGACACAAGGGTAGGGCTGTAGATATGAGTTGAAGAGCTCAGGGACAGCGCCCAGGCTGAGTTGAAGCTCCATGACCCACCAAAAAAAAAAGGTATAAAAGATGGGAATATATTTACTGCCATATTAAGTTCATTAAATTTATTAGATGTAATTTGAGTATATAATATAAATATATACTAACTAGTTTATATATTTAGATTAAAGCTATGCTAGTTCATATGGACACAGACATTGGAGCCAATTCCAATTGCATTCCTAAGCCAAAGTTTTCATTCTTTTTTATGGCTTATAATTTCTAATGTTTTCTTTACAATTGACTCAATAATCATATATAATGTAAGGAAGGATGTGGTGGGAAATGAGCTCAGTGTGCAATAGGGAATTCAAGGTAATTACCAATTCTATTTCTTCAACCTTTCTTTGTGTTTGGAGCCTTTTATTCCTCCCTTCAAATTATTCATAAAATTTGTAAGAGGCTATTATAAAATATATCACTCTACTTACCAGAGGATACTAAGGCAAATCCTTCCTCTGTAATGATGATTTGATACTCATTATCCAACTTCCTTGAATTATTTTTTATTAAAGAATTTATTAACATTACCTTTTACCTCATATTTCAAATGGCATGCTTAACAAATGAGTATTCAGGAAGGGAATCTCTACTGAAATCTTTAGCTTCCACTTATAAACAAGAAAATATGGGATTTGATTTTATGTGCCTGGCCTTATTATTTTTTAATTTTTTCCTTAATATATTTTTTGGTCAGTCATGAGGCTTGAACCTGGGACCTGGGGACCTTAGCTCTTTTGCTCAAGGCTAGTACTCTCCTACATTGAGCCACAGCTCCACTTTCAGTTTTCTAGCAGTGAATTGGATATGAGTCTCACAGCCTTTCCTGCCCAGGTTGACTTTGAACCACAAATCTTCAGATCTCAGCCTCCTTAATA
Organism: Megascapheus bottae; assembly: GCF_031878675.1. Taxonomy (NCBI): domain Eukaryota; kingdom Metazoa; phylum Chordata; class Mammalia; order Rodentia; family Geomyidae; genus Megascapheus; species Megascapheus bottae. The sequence continues at coordinate 5,754,597 of NC_143521.1, read as the reverse complement.
GCTAGGATTACAGACATGACCCACCAGCACCTAGCTGAACTGGGCTTTCTTAATTCAGCTTGTACTCATGATTTTGTATTTCCAGGAAATTGGAATCTTCATTCTTCCTTCAAATACACACTTAATATTGAATGTTTTACCTCAGCTCATTTTAATATGCCATTACAATTTTCAAAACTTTATTTTACTTGGATTAACACAAAATAATTCCAAAAACTAAATTTCTTCTACTTCAAGTATCAGATAATAATAGTATCACTTTGGTAGATTTGCATTTTTAGTAGTCTCATTTATGGAATCACCTGATTTCCCATCAGTCTTGCACTTAGTATTAGTGTAGAGAAAAAATTAACATAATAAAAGAGAAGGTTTCATCTAGAACACAGTTGTTTTAAGTGATGCATCTTCCTTTATGGAAGAAAAAGGTATGCACATGGGAAAGCTGTCTCACCTCCTACCACATAGAGATATCCTAACTCAACTATGCAATGTTAGAAGTGAAGTACCAGAGCTTTTTCAGCAAATATCTGTCTTTGGCTTCTCCTGTGCTCAGGGACATGACCCTGGTGAAGGATGTTAAATATTAACAAATATTTTTGCAGGTTGCTTGTTCATCCACAACGTCCCTAAAACTGCAAATTCAGTACATAAACTGTCCTTGTGCTTGCAGAAATGCTTTCAAGCTCATTACTGTGAAAGTGCTTATTCTACTGGATTTCACCCAGTCAACACGCTAGCAAAAAAAACATGTGAAGGATCATGTACACCTTCCAAATAAAGCAAAAGTTCTCAGAGGAAATGGAGTTTCCTCATGACCAGGCACTGTCATTTACAAGATATAAGGAAAAGGCAGATGACACCAGTCCAATATTTCCCTCAAGCATTGTTTTGTTTGCTCTTAACTCTTAACCCTTGTCTTTAGAAGAACAAGAATTGAGAACAAATACTTTTTCCAATAAATATGTGAAGAACTATTATAAAATCTCAGAGTAAAAGTACTGAGAGAGTTCATATATCTGTTCATACACTGTAATCTCAAAATATGTATTCAATGCCTTCATTCAGCATGGTGAGTAACAACCAACAGTCTAAAAGTAAAATCATGTCTTTTGTGTCCCTTGTGAAAATCAAAATTCTAATCTAAAAATAACCAATGGAAAACAGGGCTAGGGGTGCATCTCAGTAGTAAATTAGAAATTCACTAAATCTCAACATCTGAGTTCAAACTCCAGGAGAACCAAAAAAAAAAAGAAGAAAGAAAGAAATTTCAAAGATTTGAAATGAATAAATCAGATATTTGTAGAATGTTTTGCCTTAATAAAGCTACATTCAGAAAACTGGATTAATCACAAATACTAAAGAATATCAGAAAACCAAAATACCAACAGTCATGTTTGAGCAATAGAGGACAAAGTGCTTTACACAGAGAAGAAGTTAACAGAGCTACATTAACTGCACAATTCTACTGACTGGCTTATTAATACCCAGATCTGGAGCCTCTGTAAAAAGTACTAAGAATCAATTGGCATAATAATATTTTCTGAAGCTCTTTTCTTTTTCATTGCCATGCTTTAAGTCAGAACTTCATGCTTTCATGAAGTTGTCTTTCTGCTCAAATCTGTGCTATAGCTCTTAAGACATAATCCTGTCTATCTTTATGCTGGTTAATTGAGATAGAGACCTGATGATTTTTCTGACTGGGCTGGCTTTAAACAGATCTTCCAAATCTCTGCCTTCCTACCTGTGAAGATTATAGGAATAATCAACCCTTGATGGCTATATTAATGCCAGTTAAGAATGAACTCTACTTCAGTACTTCAGTTCTGAGAATTATCTTTTTTTTTTCATTTTTAAGTTAAATTTTATTGTAAAAGTGATGTACAGAGGGATTACGGCTACATAAGTCAGGTAATAAGTACATTTGGGTTTTTTTATTAAAGAATTTATTAACATTGATTTTTATATCGTATTTCAAATGACATATTTAACCAACAAGTATCTTTTAACTTTACTTGCTTGTTTGCTCACTTGTTTTGCTTTCTTGCTTGCTTGGTTTTATTCCTTTCCTTCTTTCTATCCTTCCTCCCTTCTTTTTCTTTTTTTTTCTTTCTCTTCCTTTCCTTCTCTCTTCTCCCCTCCCTGCATGATCTCCCTCCATTCCTTCTTTCCCTGTCCCTCTTTTCTTCCTTCCTTTTTCTCCCTCCTCTCTCCCTCCCTTCTTCCTTTTCTTTCTTTCCTTTGCTTTTTTCTTTTTTACTTGTTTTTTCTTCCTTCTTTTTTTCTTCCTGAATTTATTTCTGTCTTTTTCTCTTTCCTTTCTTCCTTTTTTCCTTTGTTTTTTTTCTTTCTGTTGGTCTTTTTTTCTTTCTCTCTCTTCCATCCTTCCTTTCTCTCTCCTTCTGTCCCTCCCTCCCTCCCTCCCTCCCTCCTTCCCTCCCTCCCTTCCTCCCTTCCTTCCTTCTTTTTGTGTTAGTACTAGGCCTTGGGTGTACACACTATCACTTGAGTCATAGCTCTACTTCTAGCTTTTTGATGATTAATTGGAGTTAGGAGTTTCATAGCCTATTTTGAGACCTCAGTCTAGGACTATAGGTGTGACTCACTGAGCACACCTTTCTTTTGCTTCATTTCCAGTGAAAGAATACTGTCTTTACCTAAGTACTTGCATGTTAATGCTTACTTTTAAACCCCTTCCCATTATAGAATAAAAAGTGGATATGTGTACAGAGTTTAAATATCAGTTTATACATAAAAGGTCCTAGTGTATATAAAGGCATAGCTTCTAGTTTCAGGATCATTCTACAAATTCTGTTCATTTTTAGCGATGAAATTTCTTTTAAGAGTAGAAATACAGCTATGAATTTGTAAGAGTACATCAACAATCCATGCCTTGTTTCTCCTTGTGAACAGTGACATGTGTGGAAAAGTTAACTAAGAAAGTTAGAAGTAAAATATGCAGCAAAGGCAAAGATCCAAATTTACTGGACCCCAGACGGATCAAACCTGGGATCTGGCCTCATTAGCAACAGGTTCACAACATGAGTTAATTGATCCCAAACCATGTCTGTTAATTTGATCTTAAATTTCTTCTAGCTCAATGCCATTCACAGATAGACACATAATAAGTTAATTTCTTGAGTGTACCATTTAATATGGATTTTATATTAAATTGTGTTTCTCAAGTTAAACATCTCAAGCCTTCCAAATACTATGATTATAAGGATATTTTTAAGTATCTAAACATAGATTCTCATATTACTTGGGAACAGATGAATATAGTTTAGTAATGCTTCCTGCTAGTTTTATGAGGCAGATAGGACCATTGTTATGAAAATTCAATGACAGTAAAATTCTACCATTTCTCACTGAATATGAGACACTGAGACACTGGCGTCATCGCATTTGGCCCATTGCCATTTTAAACTTAGAGCTTTCAGAGGCTTTCCTTCCAATAATTGTCTCCAATAATCACCTTGCTACCCCGGGAAGAAAACAGGACTGATGAGAAAATATTTCATGATATCAGCTAAATCTATCCCTCATACATCAGTTTCTGCTTCTTATCATGACGAGAGGTCATCTGAACATCCCAGAATAACGATTAAACTATGCACAACTATGAGCAGAATCATTTAATTATATAATTACATATACTTCTCTCCCATACTCTCAGCTCTTTGCTACTTATGTCAGTACCCCAAAGACAGTATTGGGTCACCAAATACTCCATACATGGCTTGGTTCAATTAAACCTTATTCTATTTTCACCAACGCTTGTTTGTCTCTCTGACTGGAGAGTTGAATGAGTGACTGAGTCTAGGCCTGCTGTGGCTCATGGAGCTTGGGTTTTAGACTCTTAAACTCCAGTTTTAACGTAAACATATTTTTATGAGAAGCACAGCCACAAAGTATAACAGCATGATAATCTATTAGACTACAAATAGAACATCTCAGTATATACACAAGAAATAGTCTTATATACAAGGAGACACACTTGTAAAGTAAAATCCTTTTATTATTTACATGTTTGTGATGGTACATATGCTTCTAGGAAAATAGTTGAAAGCTCATAGAATCCTATAGAAAGAGACCTATAGGAAGTAATTGGAAAAATATAATATTTGTGGGCTGGGAGTTTGGCCTGGTGGTGGAGTGCTTGCCTAGTGTGCACAAAGACCTGGGTTCATTCCTAGGTACTACAAGAACAGAAAAAGCCGGAAGTGGTACTGTGGCACAAGTGGTAGAGCTCTGGCCTTGAGAAAGCCCAAGGACAGTGTTCAGGTCCTTAGTTCAATCCCCAGGACTGGCAAAAAGAATTATAAATAGAAATTTTTAGTAGACGCAGGGTCCTAGAAGTCAGAATTCAGCATTCTGCCATAGTTATCAAGCCAGAAATAACAAGATTTACTGAGGACATACTTGTTTCTTTCTTTGTTTGTTTGTTTCTTTTGTGTGTGGGGGGGAGGGGGGATTAAAGGGCTTGAACTCGGCCTGGGCATTGTCCCTTAGCTTTTCAGCTCAAGGCTACAGCCCTATCCTTGAGCCAAGCCCCATTTCCCATTTTCTAGAAGTTAACTGGAGATAAGGGTCTTAGGTCCTTTTGTTCCCCGGGCTGGCTTTGAACCTTGATCTGAGGACATACATTCGATGGTACTGGGATGATTGAACCTAGACCTCACTTGTAAATCCAAGACATTTGTCTTTTAGTTATTTTTAGATGGACTTTTAGATGAAGTCCTGTGTTTGGTTGGTTGTTATGCTCATACACCATTATCTCCTACAAGAGCTGGGACGACAGCCAAGTTCCACCATGCCTTCATTGTTTATTGAGGTGGGGTCTCTCTACCATTCTGCTCAGGCTTCTCTAGAAATATTATCTTCCCAATATCTGCCTCTTAGGCATCTAGGTATCTACCACTGTATATAGCAAACAGCATTTTTTTTAAGTACTAAGTATTAAACTCAAAGCTTTACCCTTACCATGTAAGCATCCTACACTTTCAGTCATGCCTCCAGTCTAACAACATTTTTACAGCAGGGTAGTGCAATATTAAATCTCTAATATCTTTAATGATAGAATATCCCTCACATATATTGATTAGATGTGTGGAGTCACAAATTGCATTTCACCCAAGTACATTCATTCATCACTAAAAAAAAAAACTCTTCAATAACAATTGTGGATATAAAGAAAATAATGCATGACCCAATATAATCGCTAAAATGTGATTCATAATCTTACATCTTTCATTGCATAAAGATGATTTTCAGTTTTATGAAAACATCCTTTAGAAGTCTGTATACATCTGGTATTTTCAGCTCTATAAATTCTTTTTTTCATATATTTTTATTGTAATTAATAAAAGGGTTAGATGGTGCATTAATACACCATTGGTGTATTACATGGTATTTGCCAGATAGATGGTACATTAATACATACATTGATACCCTTTCACATGTCTTGGTCCCCATTTCCCTCCCCCCCTCCACCACCCCTCAACTTGTTTTCCCCCCTTCCCTATCCAATTTCAAATAACCAAATACAAATATATCAGATATATCAGGTAACAAAATGAGATACTGTAACAATATGAGATAACCAAGGGACAGCAAAAGAGATGAGAGATAACAGTACATTAAGGACAACAATCACTCATTATATGGCTTATGTTTCTATATCCTAGAGATCCTTTCATTCAGCGTCCTACTATATGGCCTTTTGTATCAAGGTTTTGCTCTATTGCAAATCTCTGCTATGAGAGCCCAAGGTTTCTACTGATTATGAAAAATGAGGGAAACCATTGAGCCTAATTTCTTTGAGTCTGGCTTACTTCACTTAATATGATCTTTTCTAAGTCTTTCCATTTCCTAATAAATGGGGCAATGTCATTCTTTCTGAAAGCAGCATAGAATTCCATTGTGCACAAATACCACATCTTGTTGATCCACTCATCAACTGAGGGACATCTAGGTTGGTTCCATATCTTTGCTATGGTATATAGTGCTGCAATGAACATTGTTGTGCTGGTGGATTTAGTATGTCCTTGTTTCTGGATGATTGGGTAAATGCCTAGTAGTGGAATTGCTGGGTCATAGGGGAGTTCTATGTTTAGTCTTTTGAGGAACTGCCATACTGCTTTCCATAGTGGTTGAACGAGTTTGCACTCCCACCAACAGTGTAGTAGTGATCCCTCCTGGCCACATCCCCTCCAGCATCTGTTGTTATTAGTTTTCTTGATCCTGGCCATTCTAACTGGAGTGAGGTGGAATCTTAGAGTTGTTTTGATTTGCATTTCTTTTATGACCAGAGATGTTGAGCATTTCTTCATGTTTCTATAGGCCATTTTTTTTCTTCTTCAGAGAAGACTCTCTTTAAGTCTTTAACCCATCTTTTTTTTTTTTAAGTATTTTTTTTTTTGCCAGTCCTGGGCGTGGGCTCAGCGCTTGAGCTCTGTCCCTGGATTTTTTTTCTCAAGGCTAGGGCTCTACCACTTGAGCCACAGCACCACTTCTGGCTTTTTTGCTACATATGTGGTACCGAGGAATTGAACCCGGGTCTTCGTGCATGCTAGGCAAGCACTCTACCACTAGGCCAAACTCCCAGCCCCATTTGGCCCATCTTTTAATGGGATGGTTGTTACTTTGGAGATTAGTTTTGGATTGATTCAATTTTTTGAGCTGTTGATATATTTTAGATATGAGGCCCTTGTCTGTTGTATGGTTGGTGAAGATCTCCTCCCACTCTGTAGGCTTCCTAATTAGTTTAGTAGGTATGTTCTTTGCCATACAAAAGCTCTGCAGTTTAATGCAGTCCCACTTATCCAGCCTTTCTCTGAATTGTTGTGATTCTTGGTCCTTATTAAGAAAGTTTCCACCTGTGCCAAGGAGGTCTAGTGTATCTCCTATTCCTTTTTGTAAAGTTTTCAGAGTGTCGGATTTTACCTCCAGGTCTTTGATCCATTTGGAGTTAATTCTAGTACAGGGTGACAAAGAAGGATCCAACTTTAGTTTTCTGCATGTGCTTAACCAGTTCTGCCAGCACCACTTGTTGAAGAGGCTGTCTTTCTTCCATTCTATTTTTTTTTTTTTGGCTCCCTTGTCAAAGATTAGGTGGCCATAGGTCTGTGGTTTAATATCTGGGTCTTCAGTTCTATTCCATTGGTCTTCAGGCCTGTTCTTGTGCCAGTACCAAGCTGTTTTGATAATTATATGAGCTCTATAATTTCTTTGAAGTAGACAGAGGGACTGGCAACATTTAAAGAAAAACTAGTAACTATCAGAACCTTTGAAGAGATGCAATTGCTTATTGGGAGAATGCTAGGCTGGCAGTAGCTGAGGAAAAGCCTTCAAAGTGTGAGATAGATAATTCCTCCTTTTATTTACCATTGGTTACCAGAGTGCAATCTTCCAGGCAGAAAGGAGTGCCCCAAACTGGAGGTGATTGTGAGTTCCTTGAATCTAGGCATCATTTCTCATTTACACAATGTTCTGTTGACAGAAAAAGAGAATAGATTGATTTTTATTGTGGGCTCTGACTGCAAATATTGTGTTCTTATCATCCCAGAGGATTATATAAAATTAAAGTATTTTTCTTCCATTTAGAGCTACTTTTGTATAAAGGTATTTTTCAACACCTTTTTGAAAAGTTCCCTTCTTTCTCAAGGATAACATGAAGGATGCTTGAATAGTAGCAAAACACTTTCTTTGTCTTCTTCATTTTGAACTGCTTGTTTGTTTGGGAAAGGTACTAGCTGGGGTTCAAAGCATGAAGAAACTCAAAAGAATGAAATACAGTGGACTTCCTTTGATCTCTATCCAATAGTATGGAAGCACAATCATTTTTTTTCATCTAGATTTCCTTCAAATTAGTCCTCCCAGAGCTAACACAAGATAATTAGGCCATTCAGACAAGGTGTTATATATTTTTTTAAGAAATCAAAACAAGTATTCTGGGAGATATTTTTTAATGTTACCATTTTTACATTTACAAATGTAAGATGAAATTTGTGTCTAAAGTTTTGTCTGCAGAAGAGACTAAATTTCTGAGGATGAATACCAGAGCAATTTATAATATTTTAAATTTCCATTCTAATTCTTGGTAATGATTTTAATTTTGATTTTTGATTTTTTACCAGTAGTAGGCTTGAGCTTGGGTCCTGAGCACTGTCACTGGACTTTCTCAAGGCTAGAGCTCTACCACTTGAGCCTCAGCACCACTTCCAGCTTTTTTCTATATAAGTAGTACCAAAGAATTGAACCCAGGTCTTCGTGAATGCTAGGCAAGAATGCTACCACTAGGCCAAACTCCTGGCCCTGTTGGTAATGATTTTAATGTTGAGTCATAAAAGCAGACGTTTTAAGGTTCACTTTACTTCAATATCTAAATTCTAGTTGTTTTATTAAAATGTTAATTATTCTTCATGCTTTGTACATTTTCATTCAGTAATAATCTAAACAATGCAGTCATGTTGCTTATCTTGGTAAAGAGAAATTATATCACCTAGAGTACAAAAACAAAAAAAAAAGGTGACTTATTGAAGCCAGTGAATCACTGCTATAATCTTAGCAATACAAGAGATTGAGATTTGAGGAATCTGAGATCATTGCCAGCACAGGCAGTAATAACCTCAAGACTCGAAAAATACCAGAAAATCCACACCATAGGCTTGGCTCAAGTGATAGTACAACAGCCAGCAAACAATCCAAGCAAAAACAAAGCCCTAAAATAAAACCTAATTCCCATTACTGCCAAGAAAATAAGGAGAAAGAGAGAAAGAAAAGAAAGAGAAAAAATGACTTAGAAGACAACGTAGAAGCACTATGCATTACAAATCCTGCATACTTTTTCTCTTTCAGCAAGCAATTTTTGCCATCAACAAAAATAGAATTCTCTGAATATCATTATTGACATAAATCCCTTGCTTTCACATTGATTATAAACATTTTTCATTTAAATGATAAATTCAGTGAAACAGTGAAGAAGACATATTAAAGTATTAATGTAGAGAGCAATGCTTTAATTTCTAGCATTTCAAAATACAAAATATAATTTGTGTAGTAGTATCATTCCTATGGCCTGCTTTTATGTTTTGTATCCCTGATTTGTAGATTTTAAATAAGAAATCTGTACGTTCCATCTTAAACACTTTTTATAAAAACTAAATATATGGATGAGAAGACCTCACAAGATATGTTGTAAGAAGTATATAGAGTATGTTAATTGCATTGGTAATATATATTTCTGTGAATGTGTTGGATGTATTATTATTTGCTACACTACTGTCTATAATTTTAGATACTAGAAATTTTAGTTTGAGAAGCAGAACTATGCATCCACATTTAAGTGAATTAAATGGAGAGCAGTTGGTAAGTATAACAAGACATTTAGTATACTTGCTAGATCTTGGTTAATGGTAGGGATGAAAAAATGAAGGATTCCCTTCTGTAAGTCAATACTGGAATCCTAAGGTCTTGTCAATATAATATTTTTTTTTCTTGCCAGTCCTGGGGCTTGAACTCAGGGTCTGTGCACTGTTCTTGGACACTTTTTGCTCAAGGCTAGTGCTCTGCCACTTGAGCCACAGCGCCACTTCCAGCTTTTTCTGGGTATGTGGTACTGGGGAATTGAACATAGGGCTTGTGCATGCTAGGCCAGCACTCTAACATTAGACCATGCTTCTGGCCCCCAAGAATATAATATTTCTAATTCAATAAAATTCTTTGAAATCAAATACCCACTTCTCCTTTATCTTATTTTTTTCTGCCCATGGCACTGTCTTGTCTCACCCTTTTATGTAAAAAAAATTAAGGTCTTAATGACTGATTTGATAGGTAGTTTTTGCCCGTGAAAAGTAGCTGTGCTGGCTGCTAAAAGTTCCATGATTCTACATTATTAAATTTTAATACCAAGAGAATGAAGTTTCCACTTCAATATTCACGTGGAAGGCCAGAGTATAAGTATTCTGTTTCAGAGAGGAAAGGAGAAAATGGCTTAAGAACAATTTGCAGGCTACAATCATTATTCTCAGCTGTATCCCTTGCCATGGTTTTGTCACTTGCCTACACAGACATTCAAGGAAGCCTGGCTATAAATGTAGTGAACAAATCGGACAGATTGTCATTAAGTATATTGATATTTTAAAGGTAAGCTGACAATGTAGTAGAATACTCTGGTCTTCTACATCCATTAAGCACTTGTCCTCAGAGTTCACTTGATGACTCTCAACTGGGAGGTGGGTTCCTCAGTTCAAGAAAGGGTTACATGCATTACACGTGTTGAACTTCTGGTAGGTGTGATTGGAAGCTCGTCGCCAGGTTGGACCAGTGTGTGTTTCTGTGGTTCTTCCACATTTTCTTCCTAATTAGTCACTGTTCTTACGTATGGAGGTTGAGCTTGTAAGAAGGTGTAATCTATGTGAAAGGAATCCTGTAAGGAAGGAAGTGGAGGCTGCTAGTCTCCTAAGGATCAGAGCCCACTGTGCCCTGACCCTTCTTCAGATGCCGGGCAGAGTATACAGACAAAATATCTAAAACAGGGAATTCTGTTAATAAACTTTTCAAAATCACTTTACTTTCTTTGATAAAGCAATAAAATCAGTAGAGATCATGAATAGAACAGTTCCAGGCCAGGTATGACAAAATCAGTAAGGCTCATTTTAAAAATAAGCTAAGAGTGGTTTCATAAACCTGTAATCTCAGCTACAAGAGAAGCATCAATAACAGAGTGACTATCAAGGCCTGCCTTGGCAAAAACAGAAGACCTTATCCAAAAAAGCAACAAAACTGAAATGCTACAGCACTTGCCTATGGTAAGACAATGCTCTGAGTTCAAATACTACTACTGTCTCACCAAAAGTAATTGAAGCAAGTATAATTTCCATAGTAAAATTTAAAAAATGTATAAAATAGGTTTAAATCAATCAAAAATACAACAAATAATTCATTTAATAACCATATTTAATAAAAAGGAAAGGAAATATTCTCAAGTATTTTCTTAGAAGCAACTTCCTAATAAAGGATTATATGAGCTGGGAGTTTGGCCTAGTGGTAGAGTGCTTGCCTCTCATGCACGAAGATCAGAGTTGGATTCCTTGATACCACATGCATAGAAAAGCCGGAAGCGGTGCTGTGGCTCAAGTGGCAGAGCTCTGACCTTGAGGTTAAAGTCCAGGGACAGTACTCAGGCCCTAATTTCAAGGCACAGGACTGGAATAAAATAATAATTGTTATGGTCCTAGCTTCATTACAGAATCTTTTCACTTTTGAGTCTAATTATCTGTAATAATTATCACTTGTTAAATCTACTTATAGATTTAAAAAGGTAGGTTGGAACTATGCGTTTGAATCAACAAAAATGGCATGAAGCTGTGTGTTTTGTACATTATATGTTGATGTGTATATTTGTTTGTGTGTTGGGGTGTGTTCCTGTGCTGTGTATGTATGATGCTATGAATGCTTGTGCTAGTGTATGTGTGTGTGTGTTTGTGTGTGTGTGCACTAGTATACAGATACATGTCTGGTAGGGTGAGTGTGTGCATTGTTGAGGTATAGGAGTGCTGGTGTTGCTGTGTATCTCCATGTTCTTGTGTGTGCATTGTTGGGGTATCTGTTTGTTGAAGGTATGGTGAAGTGTGCATGTGTTCTTGGGGTGTGTACATTTTCATATGTGTATATGTGTGGGTATATGCTAGTACTGATGTGTGGACATGTTTGCTTGTCTACACTATGTGGTGCTTTGTGGATGTGCTGGCATGTATATGTGTATGTGTTGGTGTATTTTTATGTTGGTGTGCACATTAATGTGTGTGTGTGTGTGTGTGTGTGTGTTTGTGTGCACGTACTGGTACATGCTTTCTACTTAGAGATCAGGCTCCAGCAAGTGGCCTCACATTTGTTTGCCATTTATATTTTTTCTCTTTGCAAATGAAAATGAATTTTTAACATCTAATTAGGTACTAAATGTAAAAACAAAACGTGCTAAAAATAAGCAGTGTCATCTGAGAGTGATATGTCTCCACAAACAGTTCATTGCTATACAATTTTCTTTGACTAAATATATACCAAAGCCATCTTCTCATAGCACAGCTATTTAGTCTGTAAGAAAGAAAGAAAAATATAAAAGCTGCCTTGTTTCCCAGCTTAATTTAGAAAGCCTGGATATATCTTTAAACCATCAAATTCTTAGTGGAGATCACAGTGGCTATGCCTCTTTTGTTCTTTTGTGTGTATGAGTGGTCTAGTAAAGAAAGGCAGTCTTATGGCTGGAACTCAGGGCCTGGGACTTATTCCCGAGCTGGTTTTCTCATGCTGGCACACTTCCATTTGAGCCCAGTACTCCACCTGCAGTTTTTTGGTAGTTTATTGGAAATAAATGTCTTAAAGACTTAAAAGACTTTCCTCCCCAGGGGTCTGGCTTCAAAATGTGATTTTCAAATCTCAGTCTTTTGAGTAGATAGTTGCTAGGAATTAGCATCTGGCTAAGGTGCCAAGGAAATCTAAGGATTGTGGTTCAAAGCTAGCAGGAAAGTCTATGAAACTCTTATCTCCAATTAACCACCAGAAAACAGGAAGTGAAGATGTGACTCAAAGTAATAGAGCTTGAACAAAATAGCTCAAGGACAGTGCCCAGGCCCTGATTTCAAGCCCCACATATACATGTCTATACACATGCATTTATGTATATAAACACATACATATATGCATGCATATAGACATGTATATTGTATACTGTCAGATGTATATATACATGTATATGTATATATACAACTATAGAGTTAGATTTTTCTCATTATAATATGTTTGGGGAGTAAATTTGATTATATAAACATATTCTTATGTCATAATTCTTTCCACATAAATTTTGTTATCTTGGTTCATTTTACTGCAAAAAATTATTTTTTAGGGCTGGAGTGTGGTGTAAGTGGTAGAAAGCTTGCCTAACACACATGGAGATATGGGTTTGATTCTTCAGTAGCCAATACACAGAAAAAGCTGGAAGTGGTGCTGTAACTCAAGTGGTAGAGTGCTAGCCTTGAGAAAGCCCAAGGACAGTGCTCAGGCCTTGAATCCAAGCCCCAGGACTGGCCAAAAAAAAAAAAAGGACTAGCAAAAAAGAACTGAAAAAAAGTTAATTTTTTATTGGAGGTCAAAGAATGATTTTCCTTGTGTGTACTCATTGAAAGTATTATTAACTGATGAAGATAACTCTGAATTTTGTTTTATTTTGTACTATAACACTTTTATATCTATTATTAACATTACTTTGAAAAATAGCCCTGAGTTTTCAGTGTGGTGTCCATTTCTTTGTAGGGAATTAATAGATTGTATGACCTTCCTATCCCCCTTTCTTCTTCTCTTATTATTAGTTTTTGTGCCAATCCTGAGGCTTGAAATAAGGGCTTGAGCACTGTCTTTGGGGCTTTCTCAGGTCCTGAGTTCTACCACTTGATCCACAGCACCACTTCGGGCTTTTTTCTATGTATGTGGTGCCGACGAATCAAACCCTGGTCTTCGTGCATGCCGGCAAGAACTCTACCACTAGGCCAGACTCCCAGCCCTTTTTAAAATTATTTTTAAATGCAAAACAATATCTCCTCTCTATTTCCTACTTCATCTTCTCTCTTGTCTCCTTTGTGTTGAAAATATTGAATATAATAGAAAGGGTCTGAAATAGGACATCATATATAAAGAATTAGACAAATTACCTAAAATGAGAAAACTTATTTGTTTTAATTTCCTGAGCCAGAAAATAGACACATTTAGAATGTGAGAGGAAGATAAGTTTTGGAGTGTATAAGGAAGCCTGTTTGTAAAATGTGGAATGTGTGAGGAAGTCTGTTGATTTGATAGGATCAGCAGTGCAATAATTCTCTTTGCTACCTTCAAGATCCAGAAAGACAGAGTGAAAACAAAAGTCAAATAAACCAAAGGTTTTATAAGAAAGGAATTACAGAACAAGTTCTGAACAGAAAGTAACTGTTCCCTGAAGGGTTTTTCAAAAAGAAGAATTTTAACTAGATCATGAAAAAAAAATGTTTTTGACATAGTTTGAACAAAAAGGGAAGCAGCCTCTGGCCACAGGGCTTGTGTTCTGGGGTGACTGCAATGTGTCACTTTGGAATTCCACAAGCCAGAGCAAACCAAGGCTGGGCAGGAGGTCATAAAGATGAATGGCTGGATGATTACTGAGCATCAAAGAAAAGGGATTTTTGAAGAACTCTTTCAATAAAAGAAAGAGATCTGAAAATTAATTTTATTTAGTCTGTAGGAGGTTGAAGGAAGTGTACCACCCAAAAAGTGTTGCAATAGCCAATGCTCATCCTAAGGGAGAAAACAAAAGAACTTTAAAAGTCGTCCTTCTCTGTTGTCATTTTAACTGAAACAGATAAGAAAAATGTAATCTGTAATCTCTCTGATTAAGTTCAATAAGCTCCATAAACTGAGTCAACATTAAACCTTGGCCCAGTCCTTAACCTCTGCAGACCTGCAGTCTTTCATCTGTGCAATATAAATAGCAAACCCAATGCACATTAACTAGTCAAGTCTGCCGAGGGCCATAGACTACAAGATAGTCTCACCTCATTCCATCTAGCCCTGGAGACCAGAGGAAGTAATTGTGAGGCTCATTGTGATCTAGAGATGGCAACACATACCAAGACATTGCTAAAGTCACTTGCTGTTCAGGTGCCTTGAGCTGAATAGCAATATTGATTAACTCTGCCCTTGTTTGTTTAAAAGACTTAAATGGTGTGTATTTTGATCATTATCATGAGAGCTCACTGTGAGCTTTGTAATATTGGTCAGTAATCTTATGCGTTCATTTTGTAAAACCTCAGTTTCAAGAAAAATAAAAGTGAAACTTGGTCGGCATCATGTAGTCACTTTGGAAGCCAGAATGTAATCTGTTATGACAGAGGTAATTGTTAATCCAGTTAGCCAATTGCCAAGTTTATTTATATATTTTATTAATTTATAAATTAGACATTTCTCCCTACTATCTACAAAAGGCATTTGTCAAAGCAAAATGCATGGGTTCATTTAAATCAGTATTTTTTAAAGATGATAGAAAAGTTTATTAGAAGAAAATATGACAGAATAACTGGCATAGATATGCTACCAGAGAAGATGACTGTAATCTCTCTCTCTCTCTCTCTCTCTCTCTCTCTCTCTCTCTCTCTCTCTCTCTCTCTTCCTCCCTCCCTCCCTCCCTCTCTCTCTCTCTCTCTCTCTCTCTCTCTCTCCTCTCTCTCTCTCTCTCTCTCTCTCTCTCTCTCTCTCTCTCTCTCTCTCTCTCTCTCTCTCTCTCTCTCTCTCTCTCTCTCTCTCTCAGAGGCAGCTTTTTGATTGGTGGGTTTCCTGTTTCCGGTAAGATAATCAAGCCAAAGAGTTACTTCCCAGAACTTATTTCTACATTCTTTTGCCCTTCTTGCGTCCTCCTCGCATTGTAAGGCAGATTTTGGTGTGTCAGCTTGTCTTGCCAACTGCAAGATGTATGGGTCACAATTCCTCATTTAATTACTGTTCCAGTCATTCATATTATCCCTTTGGAGGGCCTTGTTAACAAAAAGTGGTAGCTTTCTATCCCTGAAAGCTTATAAACCATGTTTTCATATAACTTGATTTACTATTATCACCTAAAATTATTTCACTTATGGGTCTGGGAGTTTTGCCTAGTGGTCGAGTACTTGCCTATCATGCACGAAGACCTGGGTTCGATTCCTTGGTACCACATACATAGAAAAAAGCCAGAAGTGGTGCTGAGGTTCAAGTGGTAGAGATGTAGACTTGAGAAATCCCAAGGACAGTGCTCAGGCCGTGAGCTCAAGCTCAGAACTGGCAAAAAAAATATATAGCTAAAATTTAAATCAGTATTTTTCACAAAATTTTTTGTTACTGTACAAACTTGTGTTTATAAGTAACATACTTTTGTAAAACTGGCTAGTATTGTTTGTGACTGGAAAAAATATCACAGACAAGAAGGCTAAATAAGTCTGGGAGGGACCAGGGAAGAATGGGGAGAGCTGGCCAGCTTCTAATACTAAATGGCCAGAGTGCTGGTGGGAGGACAACATTCTGGCAGAGATAATGACATTGACAATGAACTGGATGAGAACCATAATTGAAGTTAATTTGTTTGTTGGGACAAACTCACCTTTTGTCCCCAAAATATGGACAGGTTCCTACTTGGTTTCATTTATTAGTTCATTTTGTTCATAGTTTCCTCCCGTCTGTAATTGTTATAGTCTTCTCTTGTAGTTCACGGACTTGTCATTTTAAAGGGTACAGATGAGTTGTTTTATATTAAGTCCCTCAGAATGCATCTGTTCACTAATTCTTTCTCTTGGTAAAGATTAAAAATAGTAACTTTGACAAGGTTACCACGAATGCAGTGTGTGTCTCAGAGCAGGGCTTATGATAACAGTGGTCCTCATGATTGACAATGTGCAAGTTTTTGACTCAGTTAAAGTTGGGGTCAACCTGGAATAGCTAATATTTTTCCAATAAATATTACAATAATATTGTATCTGGTAAATATTCAATTCCAATAAACTATATCTTTGCGACTATATTTAGATTCTTTCTTCAGGCTTTTTGCTCCTAAGTTTTAACAACCATTAATGGATCTTGTTGGCCATAATTATTATCATGGTATTTTTTTGACTGAATTTGTGTGTGTGTGTGTGTGTGTGTGTGTGAGTCATGGGACTTGAACTCTGCTGGGAATTGACCCTGAGCTCTTCAGCTCAAGACTAGTGATCTACCACTTGAGCCACAGCGCTACTTCCAATCATGATATGCTTCTTCTTCTTCTTCTTCTTCTTATTATTATTATTATTATTATTATTATTATTATTATTATTATTTTGTCCTTCATGAGGCTTGAACCCTGATCTTGGGCACTGTCCCTGAGCTCTTCAGCTCAAGGTTACTGCCCTACCCTAGGCCTAGGTGTTGTCCTGGAACTTTTCAGCTCCAAGCTTCTGCCCTACCCTTTGAGCCACAACGCCATTCTGGTGGTTAATTAGAGATAAGAGTCTCATGGACTTTTGTGCCAGGCTGGCTTTTATCCACGATCCTCAGATCTCAGTCTCCTGAGTAGCTAGGATTACAGGAGTAAGCCACTGTACCCAGCCCAATCACGGTATTTTTTCATTGTAATTTTCTATTTATCTTTTCTATTTACATTTATTAATTAAAACTATATTGGCAAGAAGAACTATTTCTTATCCCCCATGTATGTAATTATTCAATTACTTGTTGATATTATAATAGGTTCAATCAAACTGATAAGGGGGTACTGGGAGGACATGAACATGATTAGATAAGGTACAGGTACATATACAATATCACAATGAAACCCATCATTTGTTAAAATTGATACATGCTGATAAAATAAGTCTCATATATTTATTTTATCATGTACTAAAAACCAATAAGAGTATCATTAGGTTTTGCCCCAGCTGTTCTAGTTGGGGTCATTGGCATTTCTATGTGAATTTTGGAGAAGCCTTGGTCCTTTGTTTAAATTCTTCCAAAATGTGGGCTCTAGGTATGTTCTTTGTTACTGAACAGCAGATTGAGGACCTTTAGTCCATAAAAATATGGACATATGTGGCATGTTACAGGCATGTAATGACACCTGTATTTCTGTCTATCTAGCTTTCTATCTATATCCTAGCTAGCTATCCAGCCACCTTCTACCAACCTACCTATTTGTATAATTCTAAAAGCCGAGCTTATACTGATGATGCCATTCATATGCTATATATACTGTATACTTTAGACTTTAGATTTCTCTCTGTATTTACATTTTTCTTAAGAGTAAGAAAGTCAGTTTTCCTTATATTCAACATATGTGCTTATTCTTTGGTTTTAGAAATCATGATCACTGCCAAAGAACAAAAATCTAACCATTTTAGGTTAGCAGCTTAGTTCTTTACTTTGAAATTTCTCTGCATATTTAGGCTTACCAATATGAAATTCAGTTAGTTTCATTTGTTACTAGTTTAGTTCCTCATTGGGTTTTGGGGTATTCAGAATGCCTGTCAAACATTTCTATGTCTAGGAATTGAGACCAGCCAAGTGCAGGTGGTTTACATCTGAAATCCTAGATACTCAAGTGTCTGATGATCACCATTCAAAGTCAGCCAGGGCATGAAAGTCCATGAGACTCTTTATCTCCAATTAACCACTAGAAAACCTGAAGTGGTGCTGTGGCTCAAGTGGTAGCATGCTAGCCTTGAGCTGAAGAGTTCAAGGACAGTGCCCAGGCCTGGAATTCAAGCCCAATGACCGACAAAAAAAAGAAAAAGGAAGAAAGAAAGAAAAAAGAAAGAAAGAAAGAAAGAAAGAAAGAAAGAAAGAAAGAAAGAAAATAAGAAAGAGAGAGAAAGAAAAGCAATCAACAGAAAAAACAATAAAAAAATTGAGACTAATGAAGAAGATCAGAGGAATGTCATTTCCCCTCATACCTGTTCTCATACCCCTTCTCCTTTCCATTTTTCACATACCTACTTTATCACACCTGTATTTATTTTGTATAAATAGTGTATTAATTTTCCTATATCATCCTCATTCTTTTTTGAAAGGTTATATACTACAGTTTGTATTATAATTGACTTTGTTTACTAAATGATATGTCCTATGATTTGCTACTTGACATTTAAGAGACTCCTCTTTATATTCTTTATTACAGCTATATACTATATTGTTTATATAAGACATTAGTAAATAATTTTCCAGATATTTATGGAATTTCTAATACCATTCTTACTT
This sequence comes from Megascapheus bottae, assembly GCF_031878675.1. Lineage (NCBI taxonomy): Eukaryota > Metazoa > Chordata > Mammalia > Rodentia > Geomyidae > Megascapheus > Megascapheus bottae. The sequence goes on along the minus strand of NC_143521.1, from coordinate 5,735,823 downwards.
TTATTATTTTACTTATATTTTTATTTTCTTTAAGTAGTTGTACAAATCAATTAACATTCAACAAATCAGTTCATAAATACATTTATATTGCAATTACTGCTGAAAATAAACTTAAGTGTATTTAGGCAGGAATATTGGTTTGTAATATGTTTATAAGCAAATACTCTGCAGTTTGCCATATTTTCCTGCAAATATTTTTCATCAGATTTATATCCCAATAAGCACTGTATAAGAATGTATATTATACTTAGTTGAAGTCAGCTGTTGTATCTCCTGGTTATCCATTTTGCACAAGTTTATTTTTGAATATTTTTATTATCTTTAAGTAGTTATACAAAGGAACTTCCATTCAACAAAGCAGTTTAGGAATACAGTGTCATTTGATCAGTGTCATATTTTTCAACATTCTTATCTCCTCCTACTACTCCATCTTTTCCCTCGATTGTCAACATTCTCATCTCCTCCTATGCCATCTTATCCCTGACTTTTCTTAATTTGTAGGTTATGGATTGCCATTTAATGAAGCAATTTTATGTTTACGATGCCACTTGATCTGTGTCATCCTCTCAAAATCTTCACCTGTCCCCTTCAACCTACCCTTCTTGTTTCTCAATTCTGTGGTATATACAATGCATTCTTGCCTGCATTCTATTCCCTTACCTTATCTTCTTCTACTTTTCTCCCTCTGCCTCTCCCCTTTTAAGTCCTCATTTTCTGCTAATTTCCTACTTTGACTTAGTCTGTCTAATGAATTCTAATGTTTGCACTCCCCATAGAGTGTATTTTTTATATTTTTTATTGTAATTAATAAAAGGGTTACATGATATTTGCCATATAGAAGGTGCATTAATTCACATACATTGATACCTTTTCACTTGTCTTGGTACCCTTTACCCTCCCATAGAGTGTATTTTACTTCAGTTAATTAATGTATAATCACTTTTAGACTATCTAGTGTAGTTACTTATTTGTAGACATATTCTGTACTTATTTATAGGCATATTCTAGCTCCAACAAATGAAGGAAATCATTCAGTTTGTGTTTCTCTGGCCTTGGCTTACTTCACTTAGTACATTTTTCCAAGTCTTTGAATTTCCTTACAAGTGGCACAATATCACTTTTTCTGATGGATGAGTAGAATTCTACTGTGTATATATAGTGATAATCAACAAGGAGGATTAAATAGGAGGGTTATGTGTTGCAGACTAGGCTGGGCTTTGATTCTTTTTCTTCTGATTCCATGCATATTTTCAAACTGTTCTTTGAACTCTATCATTTGTATATTGCTATGGATTGAATTAAATTTGTAGATCATTTCACTTTGGGTAACAGACATTTTAACTATATTGAATTTTTCCAGTCTATAGTCATGCTGAGCCTTTTCAGTTCTGAATGACATCTTCTTTAACACTTTTACAAATATTTTATAGTTCTTATACATGAGAGTCAATACTGTCTACTAGTTCTGATTCTTGGAGAAAAAACTATCAGCATTACCCTATTCAATATAGCAACATCCTATAATAAATGACTGGGAGGTAGTTCTAGAATATATTGCTTCTTAATATAATTCAATCAACATTACATAAATGTCAAACTTTTTTTTCTTTTATAGTTCATTTTTGTTGCTGTGAACAATCCTATGTCTTGCTTGGACTCACCTTGTATGTCAATCCACTTGCACTCAGAAAGAGGACCTCTCTCGAGTAACTACGAATGTATTTAAACACGCACCACCACACTAACTCTGGATTTTTCCATTTCTTTCTAAATCAGTCTTTATAAGGCATGCATGCACAAACATTTATTTATTCTAGGCTATCAAATTTGTTAGTATGTTGTTGTTCATAATAGTCTCTAACAATTCATGCGATATCCATGGCATTATTGTTCTTTTTCTTTCTGATTTTACTTGTATTCATTTTCTTTCCTTGATGAGCTAGCTAATAGTTTTTCTACTTTACTTGTATTTCAGAAAAAAAAACTTTTTTGTGATAAATGCTTTTATACTCTCCACTTCATTTTCTTCTGATTTTCATTATCATTTTCCTTTCATATATTTGGGGTTCCATTTGTTCTCTTTTGTAGAGAATTGTCTGTTGCTTATATTTTATAAGACGTTGTTTAAAACTTTTATTGACATATATTAAACTGGGGGTCTTATGAAGTTATTTCTGCACATGCATAGAAAGTTTCTTTATTCTATTTAACTGATTTCTTCCTTCTATTTTTTCTTATCCACTAATTTGCCACATTTAGTTTCCTTTTCTATCTTTTCAGTAGTTACTATTTTACTATCATGATCATTGTTTTCCTCCAGCTTACACAAAGAACATAAAATCTGCAATATTTAACTTTGCAGTGCTGATTTATTTCAGTGAAAATGATCATATTCCACGTAGATCTCTTTTCCTGCAGAAGATACACTATTCTCACTAATCACTGAGTAAAATTCCTTTGTATGTGTATGATACAGTTTCTTTGTCTATTCATTTAGCGATCATTTAGAGATCATTTCACTAGTGTGAACAATGCCATGTCAAGAGGAGTATATAGGAAACGCTATCATAAACTAACTGATTTATTTGGGTAGCAGAAGTACTATGGCTGCAATATATGGTAGTTCTGTTATCAATGTTTTGAGGAACTTTCATTGTTTCCATATTGGGTGCATTGAGTTTATTCCCCTCAACAGTAAAAAATGAGTCCTTTTTCCAGTATCCTCATCAGTATTTCTCATTTATATTATTGATGATAGACATTCTGACTGGGGAAGATAGGAATATAAATTAAAATCTCATCTTTGTTCTGTGTTTGTTCCCTGATAACTAAAGATATTGAATATTTTTAATACATCTGTTGGCCATTTGTTTTATTCCTTTGAAAGGTACTCATTTGATCTATTTGATCTGCTCATTTATTGATTGGATTGCTTTTGTGCATTGATTTTTTTGGTACACACACACACACACACACACTGTCAGATCACTTGTTAGAGGAATATCTGCTGTATTTTTCTCCCCTTCTTTAGACACAATTGTTTCTTTTACTCTGTGTAAGCCTTTTAAGTTTACTCACCTCATTTGTCAATTCTTGCTTTAATTTTCTGAGTTACTGAAGTGCTATTCAGAAACAAAAGCCATATAATGAATGATTGTTGTCCTTAATGTACTATTTTATCTCTCATCTCTTTTGCTGTTCCTTGATTATATCATATTGTTGCAGTATCTCACTTTATTATCTGATATATTGGATATATTTGTATTTGATTATTTGAAATTGGATGGGGAAGGGGGGAAAACAAGATGAGGGGTGGGGGTAGGGGGGAGGGTAATGGGGACCAAGACATGTGAAAGGGTATCAATGTATGTGTATTAATGCAACTTCTATCTGGCAAATATCATGTAACCCTTTTATTAATTACAATAAAAATATATAAAAAATTCTCGATTAAGCACATATCTTACAGATCTTAAAAGGTTTGAACTGAAATATACTATAATTTAGACAAATTCTTTCCTAAGTTCATAGACTAAGAGCTCTAAAAGCTATAACTTTCTCTTTCTCTATGTCTTTTATCTGTGTTTTCACCTCTCTTTTTATTATTAAGGACATTTCTCTTCCTTTCTTAGACTTAAAATCTCTTTTTTTATTCAGAATCACAGAAAGGAATCTTCTAGTCTGCCATTTCACTCAGCGTTCAGCTTTTTATTCTTATTATTCTATTCACTTGAGGTGCTGGATGAAGTTTATTTGCAATATTTCTGCTCCCAAAAGATCTAGGTTTTTGATAACTACAAGTTTTATTTATCTTTTTGCCAATCCTGTGACTTGAACTTAAGGCCACAGCAACACTGCTGGCTTTTTCTGTGTATGTGGTACCGAGGAATCGAACCCAGGGCTTGAAGCCTTGAACTACAAACGTCTTAGTGCTCTTTCACTGTGTCCTATAGGTTTTGCTATTTTGTGTTTCCGTTTTCCGTGGTTACATAAATATTTATAATCATTTCTTAGCTATTTTTTTGATCAGTTATTTAGTCATGAGTAACTTGTTTAAGCCAGACATAAAGACACACACTTGGATTCTTAGTTGCTTGAGATACAGAAGGCAGAAATCATGAGTTGGAATCCAGCCTAGGAAAAGTTAAGAACCTATTGCTAAAAAAAGTTCTAAAAATTGGAGAGATGTGTCTGTGGTGTGACTCAAATAACTTGAGTAGCAAGAGCTAAGCTCTGGGTTCAGTTCTCAATGTTTCATGAAGAAACAAAATGAGCAAGCTGTTTAACTTTCAATAATTCATATATTTTCCAAAGGTATTCTGGTAACTGAGTCATAGTTTTATTGTCTTGTGTGTGAAAAGAATATTCAATATGACTTCAACTGTCTTAAATTCATTGAGATTTGTTTTTTCTCTTCATTTAGTCTATCGTGAATATTGTTCCATTTACTATGAGAAGAATGTGTGCTCTGTGGCTGGTTGTTGTATGCAATGTTCCAAAGATGTCTGTTAGATACATTTGGTCTAGGGTGAAATTTAACTTCAGTGTTCCTTGTTGATTTTCTGTCTGGACAATCTGTTCATGCCTGGAAGGGGACTACTAAAGTCTCTTGCTCTTATTTTTTGAACTCTATTCTCCGTTTAGGTATATCAATACTTACTTTATAAATTTTGACACTTGACTATTGGATGAATATGTAAAAATATTTATTTCTTCTGGCTGAATCATTTTATAATGTTTCTCATTTTATAATGTCTTTGTTACAACTTTTTATTTGTAATCTGTTTTATTTATGTAAGTATAACATTTTGTATAATCTCTTAGATTCCATTTGGAAGTAGTATTTATCTCTATTCTTTCTATTTCAGTCCATATGTCTTCTTAAAGGTGAAGTGAATTTCTTATAAACAATATATATATATATATATATTGAATTTTATTTTGGTTGTGTGTGTATGTAATTCTTCTAGTCCACATCTACCATTTATAGATATGAAATAGATATGAATTTATAGCTATGAAATCATACTAGCTAATTTTTCTAGTTTTATTGTAACTTATTTCTTGATTTTACTAATTCTTTCACAGTCTTCCTTTCTGGTTAAATGATTTACTAAATGGTGTGATTTGATAACTTCTGTTTTTGGTTTATCTATTATAGATTTTTGTTTCATATTATGAGGTTCACAAAATTGGTTTTTGATAAAATCAAAGAGTTCTGAACTGATAGAACTGATACCATTTAAACAAGATGTTTAAAGGTAAGAAAAAAAATGTACTAATGAAACCTTACACATGGGCTATAATTCTTCCTCACACTTTGCATATCTGAAGGCCTACCTTTTATCTTTATATATTACCTAGATCTTAACATTCTACTTTAATTTATTCATTGTTGTCTTATAACTACAATTATGCATAATTTATATATAATATTTCATATATTCTGAATTATCCTGTATATGTACTTTATCAGTGGGTTTTATACCTTATTTTGTAGTCTTTCTTTGGGGGGTGTGGGTCATGGGGATTAAACTCTGGTCCTGGACACTGTCCCTGAGCTCTTCAGCTCAATGCTACCACCTTACCCCTAGGCCTAGACAATCTACCTGAGGTCTTCAGCTCAAGGCTACCACCCCACCCTTGAGCCACAGCCCCACTTTTCATTTTCTAGTTATTAATTGGACATAAGAGTCTCAGGTTCTTTAGTGCGTACACTGGCTTTGAACCACAATTCACAGATCTCAGCCTCTTTTTTTCTAATTACCATTTCTTTTTTCATATATATTTATTGTAATTAATAGAAGGGTTACATTATATTCACCAGACAGAAGGTGCATTACTTCACATACATTGATACCCTTTCTCATGTCTTGGTCCCCATTTCCCTCCCCCCACCTGCCCCTCATCTTGTTTCCCCCACTTCCCTGTCCAATTTCAAATAACCAAATAAGCATATATACAATGTATCAAATAACAAGATGAAATACTGTAACAATATGAGATAGCCAAGGGACAGCAAAACATGAGAGATAACATAATACATTAAGGACAACAATCAATACTTTCAGGGATCGTTTCTATAGTATGGTACAAGATCTCAGCCTCTTGAGTAGCTAAGATTACAGGTGTGAGTCACCAGTTTCTTTTTGTTGTCTTTAATTTCTCTTTTTTTTCCATTTGAGTTATTCTCTTTATCACTTCTTTTTGAAAGTGCAATGGAAAAGTTTGGCTTTATTTTGGGAATTTTTTTTATCTGTTGTTAATTTCTAAAAGATAAGTGCTCCAGGTACATTATTCTTAGGTAGCAGTTATTTTTCTTCAGTACTATAAAAATCTTGCACAACTTTCTTTCTAGTCTATAAAAGTTTTGGCTGAGAAATTTATTATCAGGCATATGACATGTAATCTGTTTCTTTGGCATTATTGAGAATCTTTACCTTCCCTTTACTCTGAAGATGATAGTTAATACATTTGGAATATATTTATATAAATAGTTCTGGTGACCTTTGACCTTCATTTACTCAGATTTTTGTATATATTTCTAGATGTGGAAAGTTTTCTATCATTATCTCTTCTAATGTTATTTGTACCCTTTCTACCCTTAGTCATTCTCATGCCTGTTTTCATCAAACAAATTGAATATTTTCTCTATTGAAGAAATCTCAATGTTCCCATAGATTTTCATAATTAACCTTTATTTCTTTTACTGTTTTCCTCCTTCTACATTTTTAGGTAGCATAATTTTTTCTAGTAGCTTTTTGTTTGCAAAATAATGATTTAATGAAAGCAAACACTTCTTATTTTGTATGAGTTCAGAAGCAAAAAATTTCATTTATTCACGAGTAGTGTCAATGTCATATCCATGTTGCTTTGTATATGAATAAAGCTCCATTTTGTGCTGGAATGGGATGAAAGGAATGCTACTCAGAGCATTCAGTTCACTTGAATGCTGAATAGACATAAGTTCTCTTTTGTTCAGGACCTATCCAGTATGCTATATGCAGAGTTAAGTATTGTTGTTGGTTGGTTCTTGACCAGTTATTGTCATTTGACCTTCTAACACAATCGACTTCCCCAATATAAGGGAGAACTCCTCAACTTCGTTCCTAAAGATTCTCTCCCAGAGAACTGTGGTTGAGTCTGCTTCCAAAAATGGCACTAGAAAGATTACATTTGTCAAGGGCATTACCTAATTAGTCACCTCTGGATTCCTAAAAAATAAATATTGAAATTGTATCAATAGACTGTATAACATTTATATCTATATTTTTTCCATATAATTTTTATTGTGATTAATAGAAGTGTTACACTGCATTCGCCAGATGGAAGGTGCATTACTTCACATACATTGATACCCTTTCTCACATTTTTTTTAATTCTTTAGGTCCCTGATTTATTTGTCTCAGCATTTTTAGACTTGTTATTAATATTAAATGTCATTTTCCAGGCTGTACATTTCATATTTCCCACTATAATCCTTATCGTTTACCTCTGACAAAACTCAATTCAAAGTAACTTTCAGGAATATTTGTTTATGAGTGGTCTGGCTTGCTTTTACTGACAAATTTATTGCTAAGCAAGTATTTTTTTGAATTATATTAAATTTATTTACATGCTATCCCTCCTCCCATGTATACTTCTGCAGTTATTGTTTTAGTGCAGGTACTTATAAGTCCACAGTTTCAGTAAGAATTGCTGTAATCAGGAACTGTTCTGTGAATTTATTATACTTCCTGGTATATCCATAGTGTCCTCATTTCAATTAAAAAATAAAACATCACTGGCTGGATGCCCAGGGACACAATGAGAAGACGTGCTGGACTAATGGAGACACCTAGGGTAATCCCCAGAAAATTCCCAGGTTCTCCAAAGCACCTTTATTGTATTAGATTTGTCTGTAAAGAAACTGCTATGTTCAAGTAGCCTTTTAATTCACTGATTCTTTGACTTCTTTGATGTTTATTTCTGTTGATGACATCTATTGTGTTAAATCTTTTCAGTGTATTTTTGAGCTTCTGAGTTTGTGTTGTTTTTTTTTAATGTTTTGCTGGCATAGTGAATCATTTCTATCTGTTATCTTGAAGCTCATCAGGTTTCCTCAAGAATGCTGTTTTAAATTCTCCATCTGAGAGTTCATTTTTAGTGGTTACCAGCTGGTCTTTTTCTAGTGTAATTTTAACTGGTGAATGAGGTCATAGTTTAGTTTCCTGAAATCTTTTGATCACTGATATATATTATTAGCTGGGCACTTAGGAATTAGCTATTTATTTCCATTTTTATAATCTTGTTTTGCTGGTTTGTCTTTCTAGAATGTTTGAGCAGACATTTTTTGTATGCCTGTAGTCATTTTCAGAACTATATGGAGCCTTAGATCTAGGTTTGCTGTGGGTCTTCTGTTGAGGTAACCACTATTTCAACATTACAGGACCATTCAGATTTAAGTTTGTCCCGATTCTGCAATTTGTATGTTGTTCGATAAAAGTAGAGGAATAGTTTAAAAATGGAAAACTCCTCGGCTTTTTTCTGGAAATGGTGTAGGAGTGCATTGCCCGTAATCACCAGATGTGGTCAAGTATTATAGGATTCTTCCTGGTTCTGAGAAGAATCCCTGTGGAGAATCCTGGTTTATATTCCATGTCTGTGGCCAACAGTTCTGAGCTACAGCTTATCAAAATCTGAGGTACTTTCTTCCCCAAGGCATACCCAGGTATGGGAGGCCAACTGGTAAAGTGGTCTTGTGGTCCAAAGGTGGCTGCAAATGACCACATGTGATGCTGGCAACATTTTAGAAGTGACCTCAATGTGACACCAAATGACAGGATTCGCAAGTCTCTATCAGGCATCAGATCTGTTTCCCAAAGTTCCGATTGTGAACACTGGCCTGGGAATGGTAGCCATGAAAATCTTACCAGTGTTAGATTTCGCTTGCCTGATGCAAAAGTCTTACCCCTAGCGAATGGAGTCATGTATCAAGCAATGCTACCAAATGTTGATATGGAAATAGTGCTTTAAATATGTGGCCACCAAGGTTGAAGATAGTTCTTGGCGCTGGGTGCTGTGGCTCACGCCTGTAATCCTTCCAACTCAGGAGATAGATATGAGGATCAGGGTTCAACGCCAGCCCAGGCATGAAAGTCCTTGAGACACATCTCCAATTAACCACCACCAAACCGGAAGTGGTCCTGTGGACCAAGGGGTAGGTCGGTAGCATTGAGCTGAAGAGCTCAGGAACAATGCCCAGGCCCAGAGTTCAAGTCCTGCAATCGAAAAAAATTGCTGGGTCCCTATGATCCAGCATTTCCACTACTTTGCATTTACCCAATTGTCCAAAACCAAGAACATACTAAATCCACTAGCACAACAATGTTTATTGCAGCACTATTTATCATAGCAAAAATATGGTACCAACCCAGATATCCCTCAGTTGATGAGTGGATCAACAAGATGTGGTATTTACGCACAATGCAAGTCTTTTTTTTTTCCAGTCTTAGGCCTTGAACTCAGGGCCTTAACACTGTCTTTGTACTTTCTCAAGGCCAGAGCTCTACCACTTGAGCCACAGCACTACTTCAAGCTGAAGAATTGAACCCCGGTCTTTGTTGCATGCTAGGCAAGCACTCTACCACTACGCCAAGCTCCTAGTCCTATACAATGGAATTCTATGCTGCTGCCAGGAAGAATAACATCACCCCATTTCTAAAGAAATGGAAAGACTTAGAAAAAATAATATTAAATGAAGTAAGCCAGACTCAAAGGAACACAGGCTCAATGGTTTCCCTCATTTGTCATAATCAATAGAAACCTTGGGCTCTCCTAGCAGAGATTTACAATAGAACAAAACCTGGATTCATAAGGCCATATAGTATGACGCTAAATGAAAGGACCTCTGGGTTATAGAAACAAAAGCCATGTAATGAGTGATTGTGGTCCTTAATGTACTATGTTATCTCTCATATCTTTTGCTGTCCCTTGGTTATCTCATATTGTTACAGTATTTTATGTTTTTATCTGATATATTGTATATATGTTTATTAGATGAGGGGCACAGGTGGGAAGAGGGAAATGGGGACCAAGACATGAGAAAGGGTATCAATGTTTGTGAGTAATGCACCTTCTATCCGGGCAAATATAACTGAACCCCTCTATTAATTACAATAAAAAATATATGAGAAAAATATAAATATAGATGTATTTTATGGTTCTGAGGGGTACATATAGGCCCACGTTATAGATGTTAGTGGATGCAGCAGGACTCCACTTGGCAGTGAAGCGGGCTTAAAGGATTTTCCATGTGTATAACTCTGGTAGTATCTCTACTGCTGGGATTGGGGATTGGGATTGGGATGACAGAGAAAGTCTTCTAGCAACTTAGAGTGATATTAAACTTTACTTCACCTGACATTTTGGAGTTTGACTACTGGAAAAAAAAATGTAGGCAATAATTCAAGTTTGCCCAACCAGAACTCTGGACTCTTCCTTAAACTCCCAATGCAAGACTGAAGGTTCTAACCTTATTAACACATTGACCTTTGATTTTGTCTTATTTTTAAGTAGGCTTCAAAGCCAAGTCCTATGGGACTTTTATGCCCTGCTTCCCACCAAATGGAGTGTTGCCCCTCCTCTGATTCTGAAGGCTGTGAGAGTTATGATAGTACCAGACATATTTAGTAGTCATATTCAGCACCTGATTGTTGTAGTTCTCAGGTCTTAGTCTCATTGTATTAGTCTGTTAGTAAAGATCACTAAGTTCTGCATGACACATGAATTTACAGTGGTGAGACTTAACTTTCTCACACTCCCTCAAGTACATCTGTCTCCAATCTCTGCTGCTATCTCAGCAATTATATACCATGCATTACCCAGCACTATTTCTAGCTATTTCAATGCATTTTTATTATATTAAAAGTAGATGTATAGATTACCTATATCTAACTTCCTAAAGCTTACCTAGCTTCCCTATATCTAAAGATGACAATTCGGCATCTGAAATGTGAGGAAATGATTACTAGAGATAATCATCCTAAGTTACCATCTTCCTCTGGACTTGTTTTCATAAAGCATTTGCTTATTTCAGAACTAAAGGTATTTCTAAACGATGAATTGAGGATTTAGGAAGGAGAGATAAATCTTTTTATTATATCTGCTACTGTGGAAACTTCCTACTGTATGAAGATGTGATTTTATGATGCTTAGAAATAATTACACATGATGATCAATCTTTCATATAAATTATCTGATTTTCTGCAGTTGGAGAAGGGCTGAAGTAGTAATTCTGCCTCACTCTAGCTAGGCAGGTACTCTAATGTGAAACTATGGTTCCAGACCATTTTTTGTGCTGGTTAAGTTACTGATTGGATCTTGCCTACTTCCTAAGTACACGTCTAGCCTGTGATTTCCCTAGTTGAGGCTTCAAATCATAGACTGGATAATAGGGTTGCATTATATGCCCATAAGTTCTTTGTGCTTCATCCTCGAAAATAGTATCCTCTGGATCAAAAATCCTCCAGCTAACTATGAAAACAAGAATGAGTTAACAGTGCCTAGTTTTTTCCTGAAATTACAAAAGTCATCCCCTCTGCATCATACACTTAACATTTCTTAAATAATTACCTATATATTTTGTTATTGTAAAACTGAAGTGATTAAAATAGTATTCTTTCATAGCTCAAAGGATATCTTAGTTTTATATATTATACTGTAAAATTAAAGAAGAAGCTGGGTACCAGTGGCTCATACCTCTAATCCTAGCTACTCAGAAGGTTGAGATTTGAGGGTCATGGTTTGAAGTCAGCTGGGTCAAGAAAGTCTGTCTACTCAGAAAAAGCCAGAAGTGGTGCTGTGGCTCAGTAGTAGAGCACTAGTTTTGAGCAAAAGAAAGCTTAGGGACAATGCCTAGGCCCTGAGTTCAAGCCCCAGACTGGCAAAAAATAAAATAAGAGTGAGAGAAGGTGCATTGTATTCATAAACTGCTTTGTTAAATGTCAGTTTCTTTTACAGCTACTTTATTTTCTATCTTTTGAGGAAGGCTGATTCCATCTATTTTTTTTGCCAGCCCTGGGACTTGAACTCAGGGCCCGAGCACTATCCCTAAGCACTTTTTGCTCAAGGGTAGCCTCTGCACTTGAGCCAAATTCTAGAGTTCAAATTCTAGAACCAGAACACACACACACACACACACACACACACACACACACACACACACATGCAAGTTCCAAATTTCTGATCCTAAGTAAAACATTTATTAAAATTGAATTTTGTTTTATTCTAGAAGTAAATAAAAATCTCTGAAGGTAATTCTGATTTTTGCAGATTATATATTATTTTAATATTGATATGTTAATATTTAACTGAAATTTCATCTCATTAAATGTTTTAAATGCCAGAAAATAACAAGCTAATTAAGTAAAAATAAAAGGAATTTTTATATCACTTCTCAGTTTTGAATTGAAAATACAGTAAAAGAGTATGTGTGGGTTTTTTTGTATTTGTAAATTCAATAAGAGGAAACTTCCTGTATTTTGTTTAAATGCAAAGCTATTAAAGTAGCCATCTTCTCAATGTAAGATAATGGTTTGCAAAATAACAAGGGTTTATTATAATTTCTGCCTTGGATCACTCCAAAAGTAGTAGGGCAGGAGGAATATTCATCACCCAATAGAAAGACAATATTCATCATCTAATATAGCCCGGAACACTTTTAGATGGTGTAAGTGTGCCTATGGCTCCTAACACAACAGTAACAAAAAACCTGTGCAGAATGCCTGTTCTAAGATGCATGAATAAAAGAATCACCTTCACTATAGGACAAAGAAACATAATAACATTTGAATATAACCATTACTATTCAAATTAACATCAGAAAGAAGCAACTTTCTCCATTTAATTGTATAATAGTGCTTGTTATCTATTTCAAAAATCATTGTGTCTATTTGATATTATTTACACTATCATCTACCAATGGGAAGGAGAAAACTATTTCTGTATCATAATTCTCTTAATGTGGTGGATTTAATGTGTTTGCATATTATATGATATGTAAGAATGTCTTGCCCATTTAAGAAATAAAAAAGAACAAAAGAAAAATATTTCAGAACATTTTGTCATTTGCAAAATACATTTTATAAATTAAATATACAGTATTTAATGGACATATGAATACTCAAAATTGTATAGTAATGGAATGCCATACATATTCAAACATGTGTACATTGAGCAATGTTCAAATCAGACTGAATGTACGTACTGCTGCAAACATTGATGTATGATAAATTTCAAAAAGGTAGAAGAGCTAGGCACGTGGATTATATACCTATACTCCCAGCTCCTGAGGGGGGTGATTTCTGAAGATTGTAGTTCAAAGCTACTCAGGACAGGAAAGTCTATGAAAATCTCATCTCAAATTGGTTGGGTGCCACTTTGAGAAAAAAGCTAAGGGATAATTCCCACACTTGAGTTCAAGGCCTATGACTAGCACACACACACACACACACACACAACACACACACACATACCATATAAGAAAGGATTAGAAAATAATTTTAATCTGGTCATTTGGAACATTTGTGTTTTGCACAAGAGTATCTGAAAGCAGTTTCTCTGGTGGTAGCCTTAGATAAATGAGAATGCATGTGTATTCACTGGAATGCATTTAAAACTGCATATGTGATGTTGATATGTGTTGGTGTCATTTCAAATCAGAGATGTATCATTTTTGTTGGAATAAATCTTATCTAAGTTGAACTTTCAGATGGTTCTAGTTTACTTTTCTCTTTGGAAAAGATTTCTACACTTAACATTTCAACATTTAAGATTTAGTGTCTATAAAATAAGAATAGCATGTTCTTCAGAAGTATATTGGGTACATGGAAGTAAAGTATTACGTATGAAGTTTTTTTGATGGGTACCAGCTCATTGTTCAATAATGTTTTCTTTGCTATTAAACTGATCATTTTTGCCCACTTTCATATTTAGCATTAGTAATACTTGTTTTTAAACTCAGTATCAAGCTAGGCTTGCTTGCTCATAGCGGACATATGAACGATGACTTCAGTTTGACTTTCAGTTGGTTGTTTTGGAGATGGAGTCTCATAGACTTTTCTGCCCCAGATATTTTCAATACCTGATTTTTTTTTATCTCACCTGAACAACTGGTATTACAATAATGAGCCATAAATACCCAGGTTGCTGGTGTATTTTAACCAATAGACTACAACCAAAAAGAGAAAATGATTTTTCCATAAAATATCAACTTTATTTTACTTTGAAAAGAGTAAGAGCAAATGTCCAAAGAATTTCTGTTAAATCAGAGTTGGACATGAACACCTAGAAAAGTGAAATTTTCTTTAACTGTCAATATTCTGCAATGTGATCATATCAATGACCTTGTTTTAGCTTCACGTAATGTCTCAAGAACTAACCATAATATTGATACCAAGGGGATAAGACTCATAGAAGAAACATGAAAGTAGACACATAAATCAAAGTAAATCCCTTAGTTGTAAATCAAGAAGTAGACAGAACCATTTACTGATTCGCATTTTTAGTTTTAATGAAATTTATAAAAGACATATGCATCTGTTTTTATGAATGCTACCTTAGATGGCTTGACTTTATTGGCCTGATCTTGTCTAAAATATGGCCATATATATATAACTTACTTCTGGAAAAATTAAAATGAGACAGGTAGTCACGTATGTTAAATGAGAGTATAAATCAGGAAATAAGCCTGTATGATAAATGAGAGTATAAATCAGAAAATAAGACTATCAAAAAAGTTGACCACAGAATGTCCAAAATGCATACTTCTAAGAATCTCTCTGAAAGAAATATTTCACATAATTAAGAAAAATTGCTTTGTTGTTGTGTAAAAATATTTGAAGTATAATATTTATGTAAGTTATAACAAAACTCTTGATTCCTTACAATTTCATAGCAGTAAATAACTGTAGTGATCTCTCTTGACCTTTTCTTTGCCTCTGTGTATCTTGCTCCCTTCCCCACAATATATACTCATGTGATTAAAATTGTATTCATTTATGGAATAAGCACAAAATTTTAAAAATAAATACCTTAAGATCCAGAAAAATGATAAACATATCACAAATCTGTATGAATTTAAATTGGAGAAAGTATATAAAATGTATTATTAAATGAGGGGTGATAGCATTTTAATTCATTGCATAGGTTTAACCTTTTCAAATTTTATGGGTACATTGTATTTTTTTCTATATATTTGTCATTGTAATTAATGGAAGGGTTATATTATATTCACCAGATAGAAAGTGCATTACTTCACAAACATTGATACCCTTTCTCATGTCTTGATCCCCATTTCCCACCCCCTACCCCTGCCCCTCATCTTGTTCTCCCCCCTTCCCTATTCAATTTCAAACAACCAAATACAAATATACCCAATATATCAGATGATGAAGTGAGATACTGTAACAATATGAGATAACCAAGGGGCAGCAAAAGAGATGAGAGATAACATAGTACCTTAAGGAAAACAATCACTCAATATATGGCTTCTGTTTCTATATCCTAGAGATCCTTTCATTTAGCGTCATACTGTATGGCCTTATGTATATAGGTTTTGGTCTATTGCAAATCTCTGCTAGGAGAGCCCAAGCTTTCTACTGATTATGACAAATGAGGGAAACCATTGAGCCTATGTTCCTTTGATTCTGGCTTACTTCACTTAATATGATTTTTTCTGAGTCATTCAATTTCCTTACAAATGGGGCAATGTCATTCTTTCTAACAGCAGCATATAAATACCAAATCTTCTTGTATAAATATCAAATCTTGTTGATCCACTTATCAACTGAGGGACATCTGGGTTGATTCCATATTGTATTTTTTAACCAGAAAATATTTTTAAAATGTTAATCAATAATAAAATTTGTTGGAAAATCAGATCTGTAATATCTGGGTATAATCTAATATTATTAGTGAATCATCAATTTGGGAAAATTTCAATTGGGAGTTTAGGAAGAAGATTAATTAATCAAAAAATTTAATTGTGATTTTATGTTGGATATAAGTAGAATATGTATGGATGTGCATTTGTAGTCTAATATATGTACATTTTAATTGTAACTCCTCTTTTTCAAACGGTCTCTATGAGTCCTGTCCTTTGGACATTTTGCTTAATTCAAAAAATAATAAATAATAAAAATAAGACCTGCAGAAAAATCAAGACGTAAATACACTATGAAGAAGTAGTTAGCTACAGGTGACCTCTCCCATCAAATAATCATGTCTATTTATTAATCTCAATGCTTAAAAATTGTTTAAATTTGATTTGTCCATGGAGGGCATTGTAGAATTTCATCAGTGTCCAGTGTTTGATCTTTTCCTTCTGAAGCCCCACTTATAGACTCTCAGCAGGCTGTAGTCCTGTTACACACATGAACACATTTCACCCTCACAAATTGTCCTTTACTTCTTGGCATTACAGGTCTCTATTATGCTGTACCCTTAGCTACTGAAAATTTATGTTAGTTCAGATCATGTCTATTTTTTTAGCCAAAGTGCATTCACCTTGTCTTCAACTTTCAAGAAGGCTGTCATGTAACACTAGAGGAGGCCAGCATCTTTATGTGAAACACATGGTGAGGCTCCAGCCCTCACCAACTGATGATGGCCTGGCATGCAAGTGAACTTCAACAAGAAGAAAAATATGCTCAACTACTTGAAGAGAAGCAAAACAAAGTCAAACAATGGAGACAAGATGAAGAGTTTAAATCTGGGATTGGAAAGAAAACTTCCATCTCACAGAAAACTAAAAAGCTCTCAAAGCTGACAAGAAATGTGGAAGTGGGTTTCTGATTGCAGCGAATGGTGATGCAGACAAGAGGATTTCTGTTCCTTCCTCATCCCACATTTCCCCATGGTGGTAATTAGGAAAGATTTGTGCAAAGGTAAGTTTGTAGGTAAATCATGAATTGAGAGTGAATATCTTAGAGTCATGGCCTATTATAATTATAACAAATATAGAGATCATCTGTCAAGATTCCAGGGAAAAAGATTATGGGCTCACACCTACAATCCCATTGGCTCAAAAGGCTTAGATCTGAGGAGCTAACAGCCTAGGAGACAGGTCCCCTAGACTCTTAGTTCCAGTTGGCCCAGGAGAAGTTGCATGTGAAATCAACAGCCCAAGAATAAAAGCCAAATAAGATTGAAAGGCCCTGAATTCAAGCTCTGTCGAGGAGCATACACATCACACAAAAAAACAAGGATTTTATTATGAAATCTCTACAGATCTATTGAAATGCCTTGCTTAACAGGGTGAGTAGTCTTCCACAAAGCATGATACTATGTCAATGTTTAGATAATTCCATGAATACTAGGGAAAATCCAAATTTTTATACTAATTTGGAAATCTTTACTAATAGAGCTCAATGTTTCCATATTTTAAGTGATATGTGGGGGAAGTTCAAAAGCCATAGAAAACTACATTTCCTGGAAGGCGGCGGAAGATGGTGGCGGATCAGTTTGAGTCTTTCTGAGCTCTCACCAAGATACCATTTTTGGCAGCATAGAGGACAGTACATACCTCAAATCGATCCTAAGTAAGCTTTAGCGATACCGAGGCCTCAGTCACAGAGAAAAAAGGCAGAAATCCAGCACAAAGAAGACAGTGGGGACTGGTGCCCACCACTCAGAGCAGCCCTGGAGACAAAGCGGCTCTTCTGAATCTGAGCTGCAGTGCTCGGGGCCACAGACCTGCCGGCTGCACACACAGTTTGCGCAAGCCCAGAGCCAACACCCGGCCATGCTTGGACCTGCGAAATTCACAGAACCGGAGAATCCAGCAATTTGTGAATACCTCCGAGACGTTTCCACTTCTGCTCCTGGAATGGCATTGGGAGGAATCCCCTCCCCCACAAGCTGAGAGCAGCGCCATCTTGACTGCTGGAAAAGACCTGGCCAAAGCAATTGGAGCCTGAGAGGTGTTGCTGACAGCGCCATCTTTCTAACTGGCAAAGGATTTCCCAGAGATCCCTTAGCTGGAAATCCGGCCCCAGCACTGCTGAAGTCCATCCCCTGTGCCAGGCAACAAGCCTGATAAACAAAGCAGCCCATGGATCTTTCAGCTTCGTTTTCCCAAACAAGCAATCAGATCAGAAAATCCTAAAAGCAAATCACAGAGAAAAAGACTTTGTGAAGTGTTCAGATCCCGAATTTAGTGGAGACATAAGTTTCCTACCCTGCCCCGCCCCAAAAAAACCCTGAAGAATACCCTTTTTGGGGGGTTCTTTTTCTTTGTATTTTTTTCTTTTTTTCTTCAAACCCTTTTTTATTTGCATTTTTAGGTATTCTTCTTTTCTCTTTACCATTTTACCTACACCTTTTTTTTAATGTTATGATTCATTTCTTTTCTTTTTCCTCTTTCCTTTCCCGCATCCCTCTGTCATTGTGGTTGTTCCTGGAAACATAGTGGCAGCTCTGGGTACAGTCTGAATACAAATGATATCTATATTGATACAGTCACCTGCTTTTTTATCTCCTGTTCTCAACCCTAGTATTTCTTAGGTAAGAGCTCACAATAGTGAGGAATTGCGACCCACCATTTTCTTTTTTTTTGGTTTTGTTTTGTTGCTGGTTTTGCTTTTTTGTTGTTGTTGGTTTTGTTGTTTTTTATTTTTCTGTTTTTGTTCTGTATTGTTTTTTTTGTTTTTTTGTTGTTGTTGTCTTACTTTGCTTCATTTTTTTATTCTTCCTTTTTAAAATATTTCATCATTGAAATCTCCTATATCTACTTCCCTCTTTTCTCAATACCCTTCTTATTACCCTTCTTACTTACATAAGTTTTATGTAACCCTTTCCAAACTTTGTCCTCAAATACGCTACCTGCTTATCAACTTAGGTCAGTTATCTTTACGCTATATCTTTTTTTCATTAGTATAATAATCTCACACTCCTATGTTATTCTTTTCATACATCCCCTGTTGTCTCTCATATATTTTTCTATCACTGGTCTTCTGTTCATCCTTCAATTCTTATAATGCATGGATCTACATTAGATGGTTGTTTAGCAATACATATATCTAGGTGTACAATTATACTCTAGGTCCAGAGGAACTTAAATACAATAGAGATTGGATTGAGAGGATTATTGTTTTGGTCATAAATCGGTTATCAGTAGTTGTATTACACTGGTCTGTAAGTACAAAACAGAAAGAGAGAGTGATAATAATCAAAAATTGTGAACATCTAGTGTCTGCCAGCTAAAGAGGTCTAGGCTGGTTATATCTGAAAAATTATAATCTTGTTTAGTATTACTCTTGCTCCCATTTTCAAATGGGCAGAACAAGAAAATCAAGAAAAATGTCAAATCAAGGAATAACATTCCCCACCCAATATAAACAGACAATGGAACAGTCACTGGCAAACCTAGAGGAGAGTCTTCCAAGTGCTATACAAATGCAATTGATAAACATCATTAATGAAACATGTGAAAACATAAAGAAAGAGATAAGGGAGGAAGCCATAGCTAAACAAGGGGAAACCATAAACAAGGTGATATGTGAAAAAAGAGAATCCATAAAGGAGGCCATAATAAAGGATTTTCAAAGAAAAATGGAGGAATTCATAGAATCCACAAACAAAAGGTGACCGAACTCCAGCAAATGTCCAAAAAGAATAAACCTACTGAGCTAGCCACTCAAATGGAAATCAAGGAGCTAAAGAAATCCATACATGATCTAAAACAAGAGATGCAAGGCATCAAAAATAAGCAATTAGAAGCAAGGGAGCCGGGAGTTTGGCCTAGTGGTTGAGTGCTTGCACTAAGACCCGGGTTCGATTCCTTGGTACCACATACCTAGAAAAAAGCCAGAAGTGGTACTGAGGCTCAAGCCTTGAGAAAGTCCAAGGACAGTGCTCAGTCCCTGAGCTCCAGCCCAGGACTGGCAAAAAAAAAAAAAAAAAAAAAAAAGAAGCAAGG
Source organism: Megascapheus bottae (assembly GCF_031878675.1). Lineage (NCBI taxonomy): Eukaryota > Metazoa > Chordata > Mammalia > Rodentia > Geomyidae > Megascapheus > Megascapheus bottae. Next base: position 5,715,866 of record NC_143521.1, on the reverse strand, counting down.
GAGATGAAGAATAAAGTAGATAGCTTTGATAGCAGGTTAGACAATGCAGAAGAGAGAATTTCTGGGGCTGAAGATAATTTGGTTGTTATAGAGAAAGAATAGAAAATAAGTCAATCCAAATCTAGGAAATATGAGAGAGCACTTCAGGAGTTCAAAGATACAATTAGGAAGCCTAATATAAGGCTAATTGGTATTGAGGAGGGTCTGGAGAAAGAGGTCAATGATATTGGAAATATACTTCAGGGAATCATCTCAGAGAACTTTCCAAATATCCAGAAGGGCAGGCCCATCCAGATACAAGAAGCTTTTAGAACTCCAAACAGACCTGACCAGAAAAGAACATCATACTGCCACATTATAATCCGAACAGGATCAGTAGAGACCAAAGAAATGATCCTAAAGGCAGCCAGGGAGAAGGGATCAATCACCTATAAAGGCAAACCAATCAGAATAACCCCAAATGTCTCAGCAGAGACCATGCAAACAAGAAGAGATTGGGAGCATATATGTCATGCCTTTAAGTCAAATAACTACCAACCAAGAATACTGTACCCAGCTAAGCTCTCATTCATAACTGAGGGAACAATAAAAACATTCCATTCCAGGGAAAAGCTGCAACATTATGCAGCAATGAAACCAACATTACAGAAAATTCTCAAAGATGTGCTACGCATAGAAAACCAACACAAATGTAATACAGAGAAAGAAATGGCACCTAAACATCATACCATCTAAGTACCACAAGAACTGTCAAGACACAGGCCTTAAAGAAAGCTTTTAAAAAGGGTAGGAACTAGTAAATTTTTCACAATCCTAACTATCAATATCAATGGATTTAAATCACCAATTAAAAAGCATAGACTGTCTATTTGGATCAAAAAGGAAGATCCATTGTTCTGCTGTCTTCAAGAGACACATCATGCCCCAAAACACAATCATCTTTTGAAATTGAGAGGTTGGAACAAAAAAAAATCAAGCTAGCGGCTCCCATAAACAGGATGGAGTTGTCATTCTCATATCATATAAAATAGACTTCAAACTAAAATTATTGAGAAAAGACAAACAAGGTTATTACATACTAATAAAGGAATCTCTCCTCCAGGAGGACATAATGATCCTAAATATCTACACACCTAATCCTGGAGCACCAAACTTCATCAAGAAACCTTTATAGAGATCAAAAACAGTGATTGTTGCTGACTTTAATACACCACTCTCACCTATGAACAGACCAATAAGGCAAAAACTCAACATAGAAACCCTAGAATTGAATAACTGTATAGATCAACTAGATCTAACAGATATCTGCAGATTATTCCACCCAGCAACAACACAATATACATTTTTATTTAGCAGCACATGGAACATTTTCCAAATAGACCACATTTTAGGGCATAAAACAAACCTGGACAGATTCAGAAACACTGAAATCATTCCCTGCAGTCTCTCAGACCACAAGGGCATCAAATTGGAAATGAACACCAGACTCCACCAACGAAAACCCTGTAAGTCATGGAGATTGAACAACATACTGTTGAATCAACAATGGGTCATTGAGATCAGAACAGAAACCCAACAGTTTATGAAATTCAACAAAAAGGAGCACACAAAACATCAGGTCCTTTGGGACACAGCAAAGGCAGTATTCAGAGGAAAATTTATAGCTCTGAGTGCCTACAATAACAAATTGGATAAATCACAAACCAACAATTTAATGTGTCACCTTAAGCTCCTGCAAGAAGAGCAACAAACCAACCCTAATCCCTGTAAAAGGAAGAAAATTATTAAAATAAAAGCAGAATTAAATGAATTGGAGTCCAAAAAAACTATAGAAAGAATCAACAAAACAAGGAGCTGGTTCTTTGAAAAAATTAACAAAATTGACAGGCCCTTAGAAAATCTTACCAAAAAAAGAAGGAAGCATACAGAAATAAACAAAATCCCAGATGAGAATGGTAATATCACAACAGAAATGACCAAAATCCAGAGGATAATGAGGGAATGTTATTCAAACCTTTATGCCAACAAATTTGAGAATCCAGAAGAAATGGATGAATTTTTAGCCAATATTAACATACCCACACTGAACCAAGAAGACCTAAACCAAATAAACAGGCCTATTTCAAGAACTGAAATAGAAATGGCAATAAGAGAACTTCCACCTAAGAAAATCCTAGGGCCAGATGGATTCACAGCTGAATTCAATAAAGTCTTCAAAACAGAGCTCACACCAATACTCCTCAAGCTCTTCAAAGAAATTGAAAATGAAGGCTCTTGGCCAAACTCATTCTACGAAGCCTGTATAACCCTCATCCCCAAATCAGACAAAGATCCATCAAAGAGAACTACAGACCTATTTCCTTGATGAATATTGATGCAAAACTTCTCAACAAAATATTGGCCAACTGTATACAATTACTCATCAAAAATATTATACACTATGATCAAACAGGATTCATCACAGGGAGGCAAAGCTGGTTCAACGTATGCAAATCAATTAATATAATTCAACACATCAACAGGAGCAAGGACAAAATCACATGATTGTCTCAATAGATGCGGAAAAGGTATTTGAAAGATCCAACACCCACTTACGCTAAAAGCTCTGGAGAAACTAGGAATCCATGGAACATTCCTCAGTATAATAAAGGCAACCTATGACAAACCCACAGCTAATATTATACTTAATGGTGAAAAGCTAAAGCCATTCCCTCTAAAATCAGGAACAAGACAAGGATGCCCACTCTCTCCACTCCTCTTTAATATAGTATTAGAATTCCTAGCCAGAGCAATAAGGCAAGAAGCAAGCATAAAGAGGATACAAATAGGCAATGAGGAAGTGAAACTCTCCCTCTTTGCAGATGACATGATCCTGTATTTAAAGAATCCTATAGACTCTACTCCCAAGCTCCTTGAGCTGATTCAAAACTTTGGAAAAGTTAGCAGGGTATAAAATTAACTCTCAAAAATCAACTGCGTTCCTCTATGCGAGCAGTTAGAGGAACAAGGCAAAAATCAGGAAAGCGACTCCTTTTGCAATAGCCTCAAAGAAAATAAAGTACCTAGGAATTAACTTAACTAAAAATGTAAAGGACCTTTTTGATGAAAACTATAAAACCCTGAAAAAGGAAATTAAAGCAGAACTGAGAAAATGGAAAAACCTCCCATGATCCCGGATTGGGAGAATCAACATGGTGAAAATGACAATCTTTCCAAGGGCTATCTACAAATTCAACGCAATACCCATCAATATCCCAATGTCATTCTTTAAAGAAATAGAAGAGGCAATCCAAAATTTCATATGGAATAATAAAAGAGTCCGTATAGCAAAAACACTTCTTAGCAGAAAGAATAGTACAGGAGGAATTTCAATACCAAACTTTAGACTATTACAGAGCTATAATAATCAAAACTGCCTGGTACTGGCACAAGAACAGGCCTGTAGACCAATGGAATAGAACTGAGGACCCAGATATTAACCCACAGACCTATGGCCACCTAAGTTTTGGCAAGGGAGCCAAAAAAGTAGAATGGAAGAAATACAGCCTCTTCAACAAGTGGTGCTGGCAATTTAACACCTGCATAAAACTAAACTTGGATCTTTCCTTGTCACCCTGCACTAGAATTAACTCCAAATGGATCAAAGACATCGAGGTAAAAGCTGACACACTGAAAACTTTACAAGAAGGAATAGGCGACACACTAGGCCTCCTTGGCATAGGTCGAAACTTTCTTACTAAGGACCAAGAATCACAACAAATCAGAGAAAGGCTGAATAAGTGGGACTGCCTTAAACTGCAGAGCTTATGTAGGGAAAAGGACATAGCTAGTAAATTAATTAGGAAGCCTACAGAGTGGGAGAAGTTCTTCACTAGCCATACAAGGTACAAAGGCCTCATATCTGAAATATATCAACAGCTCTAAAAATTGAATCACTCCAAAACTAATCTCCAAAGAAACAACCATCCCATTAAAAGATGGGCCAAAGACTCAAAGAGAGTCTTCTCTGAAGAAGAAAGAAGAATGCCCTATAGACACATGAAGAAATGCTCAACTTGTCTGGCCATAAAAGAAATGCAAATCAAAACAACTCTAAGATTTTACCTCACTCCAGTTAGAATGGCCAGGAACAAGAAAACTAATAACAACAGATGCTGGAGGGGATGTGGCCAGGGGGTATCACTACTACACTGCTGGTGGGAGTGCAAATTCGTTCAACCACTATGGAAAGCAGTATGGCAGTTCCTCAAAAGACTAAACATAGAGCTCCCCTATGACCCAGCAATTCCACTACTTGGCATTTACCCAACCGTCCAGAAACAAGGACATACTAAATCCACCAGCACAACAATGTTTATTGCAGCACTATTTACCATAGCAAAGGTATGGAACCAACCGAGATGTCCCTCAGTTGATGAGTGGATCAACAAGATGTGGTATTTGTACACAATGGAATTCTATGCTGCTGTCAGAAAGAATGACTTTGCCCCATTTGTAAGGAAATGGAAAGACTTAGAAAAAAATCATATTTAGTGAAGTAAGCCAGACTCAAAGGAACTTAGGCTCAATGGTTTCCCTTATTTTCCATAATCAGTAGAAACCTTGGACTGTTCTAGCAGAGATTTGCAATAGAGCAAAACCTAGATACATAAGGCCATACAGTATGACGCTAACTGAAAGGACCTTTAGGATATAGAAACAAAAGCCATATAATGAGTGATTGTTGTCCTTAATGTACTATGTTATTTCTCATCTCTTTTGCTTTCCCTTGGTTATCTCCTTTTGTTACAGTATTTCACTTTGTTATCTGATATATTGGATATATGCGTATTTGATTATTTAAAATTGGATAGTAAAGGGGGGAAAACAAGATGAGGGTGGGTGTGGGGGGAGGGAAATGGGGACCAAGACATGAGAAAGTGTATCAATGTATATGAAATAATGCACCTTCCTTCTGGCGAATGTAATGTAACCCTTCTATTAATTACAAAAAAAATTATATGAAAAAATGGAGAAATTACTGGAACAGGATAGAACAAAGAGACACATCAAAAATGTGGACAATAAGGTTGAACAAGGCATAGAGATATTTCCTCATATTATATTTAAATTATAGAACCTTGCATCATTAGCTGAGCGCAGTGGTTCACACCTGTAATCCAAATTACTCAGGAGACTGAGATCTGAGAATCAAGGTTCAAAGCCAGCCCAGACACAAAAGGACCTGAAATTCTTATCTCCAGTTAACCTCTAGGAAACAGGAAATAGGGCTTGGCTCAAGGGTAAGTTGAGAGCCTTGAGCTGAAGAGCTCAGAAACAACACCTACACCCAAGGATAGGGCGGTAGCCTTGAGCAAAAGCTCAGGGACAGCCCGCAGACCTATTTCAAGCCCCACTAAAAAAAAAGAAAGAAAGAAAGAAAGAAAGAAAGAAAGAAAGAAAGAAAGAGAACTGGCATCATTGATTAAGGATTCTGAGAGTGCTTTTTTTCATCAAAAAATTCAGCATTATTACATGCTTAAAAGACTTCTGGTTTAAGAAGATGCTAATGTCACATTCTATTAAAGTTTAAGAAAAGTGAACTGCCTTTACTCAGAAATTTGTTCTGGAAAACAGATTTCAGAGTTGGGGTCATTTTAAAAAAGAACTCTAGGATGTGGAAACACAAGGTTTACCTTTGTGATTGTTCTTGATGTGCCATGTGA